>NW_020535637.1:0-57127 GCF_900246225.1 Astatotilapia calliptera | reverse complement strand
GTTCTGTTTAGGCGTTCGAGCTGGTTTTCATTTGGCTTTTCTGGATATACTCTAAATCTTATTTCATTCAGCCCATTTCTTATAATTCTATTACAAAAATCACTCCTGTTTCTCCCATTTATTTTTCATTTACTTTGTCCTTACTTGTCTGTTTTCCATATTTACTGGTTGCAGTTTTGCATCACGATTTTTGAAGACATCTTCTCATGTATCATTTATAACCTTTCGATTTTGTTGTCTCACTATGAGTGGCTGTAGCTCAGGTGGCAGAGCAGGTCAGCCACTAATCAGAAGGTCGGTGGTTCGATTCCAGGCCAAATATCCTTGGGCAAGATACTAACCCCATGTTTGCCTACTGGTGGTGGTCAGAGGGCCCGGTGGCGCCAGTGTCCGGCAGCCTCGCCTCTGTCAGTGCGCCCCAGGGCAGCTGTGGCCACAATGTAGCTTGCCATCGCCAGTGTGTGAATGTGTGTGTGAATGGGTGGATGACTGGTTGTGTAAAGTGCTTTGGGGTCCTTAGGGACTAGAAAAGTGCTATACAAATGCAGGCCATTTACTATGAGTTGGATTTCTTTCTTGAAGGAGTCTCTTGTTGGGTTCATGATTCCTTTCAATCGTCAGGAGCAGCAATGTTAAGGTCTGCAACAACTCTATTTAGATTCAAGCAGACATTTGTTTTAAAAATGCAAATTACAAGTTGTTTCCATAATTTTTTACTTGAGCTGGCTTTGACTTTATTTTTAATGAAGTGCTTGTGCTGCTATTGTAAAAAAAAATTGACTCACAATGCAGTTTGAGTATTTGCTAAATAAATTAAGAAATCCTAATATACATCCAGTTATAGCAGTTCCACATTATTGTGTCGTGTTAGGTGGATTAATTTTATATGCTTTTACAAAATGTCTCAACTTTTCTATTCATATATTACACACAGATGATAACAAATGACATATAAGAGCTTTCATGCAGATCTTGGATATTTAGACCCCCAGAGCTTAAATGTCACATCTGCTCAACCTAGTGTAAAAAAAATCATTATACCCATACTGACTTATGTGTAGACATCATAGTAATGTAATCATACTTGACAACTGCATTACCAATCCACTTTTTCAGGGTTTTTCTCCACTCTTTCAGAGTATAAATACATTAAAGCCAACACAGTTTCTCCCCACAATTTTTAAAACATAAAAACATATGGTATTTTATTATTATTTTGAAATAATTCTTTGGGGTAAAAAGGATGCTTTGGACATGGCTCACCACTAAGAGACCCCAGGGCAGACCAAGACAGCTGGAGAGTTTAGCTCTCTTAGCTGACTCAGGAATGCCTCAAATGAGCTGGAGGAAGTGGCCGAGCAGCAGGAGCTCTGCTGGTTATCCAGGTCTGGGTCTGTCCCATGATCCAGACCTGGATAAGCATCAGAAAATGAGAGAGGCAAACATATCTTTAATATTGCTCTATAAATAATTAAGACAAGTATGTTCAAACTTTTCTCTGATACTGAACATATTCCACAGTCAGTTAATTTTGGCATTTTTGCTGGAATAGTTAAAAGAATTCCTCTGAGATCTGTTGTCCTGCACCAGCTTTCCTTCCTGTAATTGAGCCAGGTTGATCTATTATATTGACAGGAGAAAGCTAGTGTGGGAACTTGGTGAACAGCAAGAGCTCCAATCCCTTTGTCTATTCACAATCGGGCTTAGGTGCATGCTAGATTTACTCAAATCTTTGTTGATCAATCGCACAGTTTCACAGCTGAGGCCGTGGAGTTTGACAAACGCCTGTGCTGGATAGTTGTGCAGTTTCAGTTCACCATCAGCTTTTCCCATTTCTTCTCTGAACATTGTAGATATAAGAGCAGCCTGTGGCTTTATCTCACCAATGCTTATCTTACACTTTCTGTCTACACATTCAAACTGTTTCACTAATGAAAATTTATGTGACAGTGTGATGCACAGGAACATGTGAGAGATGCTCGATAATGCAACCTTAAATGCACATTTTGTAATTGAATATTTCTAAATGTAGCCAAAGACAACAGGAAGAGAGAACAGTGTTTTAGTGTGAGTGATGTTTAACGATGTCGTCTGTCACACTACTGACTACTGGGATAAAAAAACAGATGGCCTGTAATCACCCAGTTAGCAGTTTGGTATTTTTTTTTAAAAGGGGTGATTATAAGATACAGTGACTTTTATATTATTGAGCAAAGGCACTGGGGATTTTATTTTAAATAGGTGTCTAATCAACCTACGGATATCAGTAATTACACACTAAACAGCTTAAAAACCTTTTGAAGTATAAAAATGATTACAGCTGATAAATGTCGGCTTTAACAAACTTTAAATAATTAAAACAGGTTAAATCATTCATTGCTACGTGTCAAAGCTTTTATCTTCATGCTGAAAACGTAAAATAAAGCTCCCACTGTTCTTTTTCTCTCACCCACTCTGTTTGCACAGTTACATAGTTACATGCACGTTATGTTTGTACCACACAATAGATCTAAAGTGGAGAGTGGAAAATGCTACATTAATCAAGCGTAAATCATGCCCCATTCTCCCTGTTACAATCACCAAGCTTAACAAGTTTTGAGCTGAAAACCCTGCATTGCCACTTACAGCTATAGTGCTGTGCCCCATCTGATGATTCAGATCCTGATACAAATATTAATATTAGTTTGAAAATGATGATTTCATTTGTTAAGGAGAAAAATAGCTGGTGCTATAAATAAAAATTAAGGTTTTAGAGTGTCTCAGCCGAAGTCCAGACTTCAATCCATTTGACATATTTGGCACGACCTTAAACAGGCCGCCCATGCCCAAGACCCCTTCAGTGTGGCTGAATTAAAACAGTTCAGCAAAGAAGAGTGGGCCAAAATTCCTCCAGAGTGACGTGGTTGGTTGGTTATCGTAAACGTTTGATTGCAGTTCTTGCTGCCAAGGGTGGCACAACCAGTTATTAGGTTTAGGGGATAAAATCAGAATTTTATGTTTAGTTTTTCACACGAGGCCAGGTTGGTTTGGATGTCTGTTTTGATGAAATCATCTATAACAACATTTGTTTTTTACTCAGGTTATCAAATTTGTTTGATCTGAAACATCTACGTATGACAAATATGCAAAAAAACCAACAAAAAAACTAAAGAAATCAGGAAAAGGGTAAATATGTTTTTTTCAGCACTGTAGCTGAGTTTATAAGCCGTTGCTATGTGGCAAAGACTAACACTCAAACCTATCATCTTGCCAGCCTAGAAAAAAAATGATATCATCATGGATACCTTTATTCTGTTTTCTCCAGCTGTGAAAACTGCTTTGTTTTATTTTGTTTTGTTATTTTCGGGTTTTTTTTTTTGACTGGCCAAAGGCTGAGCCAATCCACCTTTTTAGAGGAAGCTCATTTTTTCCACTTGTATCCAAGATCTTGTTTTTTCAGTCACTACCCAAAATATATGATCATAATTGAGGCTAGGAGAATAGATCAATCTGTTAAATCCACAGTTGAAAGCCTTATCGAAGTCCACAAAAACATGTAAATTGGTGGGGCAAAATCAAAACATATCTCTGAATATCCCGAGAAAATAAAGAGTTTTAGTTCTGGTGTTTCATGACCAGAACTAAAACTACACTGGTCCTCCTGGATCTGAGTTTCAACTCACAGATAAACTGCACTCTTCAGTGTCCTATCCTTCCCAGTTTCCCTGGGAGACAAAGATGATACCACCGCTGTTGGAACACTACAGCTCAGCTACAGAAGTCTGAAATCTTCAACTCTGCCAATCTAGGGCACCGTCATCGACTTCCAAAGGAGTCAGCCAAGACAGTCCCACAACATCAAGGGTTTTGAGAAACTCAGGGTCAATCTCACCAACCCCACGGTACCTACCACCAGTCAGCTCTTTAAAACTACCTCAGTGACCTCACCCCCGGTGATGGGTGAGTCATCCCCTTCATCCAGAGGCTCTACATCCATAACAGATGATGTTTCAGTGGGATTGAGGAGAACCTCAAAATATTCCTCTCACCACCTGTCAGTGTCTTCAGTTGTGGTCAGCAAAATGCCGCCTATATAACAGCCTCCCTCCCAAGTTACATGAGAGTTTGCCAGCATTACTTTAAGGCCAGCCAAAAGTCTTTCTACATGCTCACTAAATAGTGAGTTGTTACTTTTTCTTACCAACTTTTTTTTAGTTATACTTGCTTTTCCTACTGTCAAAATGTCTCTGCACCACCCACTGCTTTACATTGCATACATTACATACCCTAACCCTACTACAGCTAGTCTGATAGGAGGCCACAGTCTCCAATCAAGGACTCAATTTTCAAATAAAAACAGATCTGAAATGAGGTACAGGAGTCAAGCCGCCTCTGAAACCACCTGAATGACAATGTGCTGAAAGGTATTACGGACTTATGTCCAGTGACAGTGACAACACTTTGCCTACCCCAGTCTTAAAGTGTTATTATTAATTCTTAAGTGGGAGTGTATTCTAGTGATTTCAAATTTGCTGAAAGACGTTATAATCCCAAATCTGCACCCAGAATCCAGAATAATCCAGATTCCTGAGTCCCAGTGCAGCAGCTGGGTTGTGTCTGGGTAGGAAAAAACATTCAAGATATGTACACATATGTGGTACGTTTCTAACCGCTTGCTCATGTTAAAAAGTAAGTAAGCATAAATGTCCTGTTGTGGTTTGTAAGGTTCCTTCATCTGGGAAACAATTTATAACACATTTAATACACTTTTGCCACAACCAAAGATCTTGGGTAAATCAATAACCAGCCCATCAACAGTATATTAAAGCCCCACTGCATTACAATAAATAAAAATAAAATCTCCTTCCTTTTTTGTCATGTTTCTGGGTTTTTGAATTCTGAGCTTTTTGAGACTTTGATTCTTGTTTTTCATTTGTGTTATATTATTGTATCTTGAGCCTTAGTTCTTTGTTCCAGTTTATTGATATCTGTATTTTGCTTAAGAAGGATACAAGGGGAAACCCAAAGCCAATTCACCCGGAAATGACACAAAATGAAACCACAACAAGTTATTATCCTAAGTCGTCCTGCATGTATCATTCCAATGTTACTGTATCTAAGTTCTTGTCTCTGCATGTAGTCACTCAATGTCTCAATTACTTCCTGTTTCATTGTGGTACCCGCTTGTCCCTTGGGATTTAATTTTCCTTCCCACATCTTGTTATCTCTGATTAATTTCACCTTATTGTCCCCTGATTGGCCCTTGTCGTGTCTAATGACCCGTCTCCCATTTCGCCCTTTGTCAGAGGGTCTGTTAACGTGGCTTTGCATGTTCCCTGATTTCAAATGCCTTTGGCTTTATCGACTTTGTATTCTTTGGACTGCTCCATCGACCTTTTATTAAATGTGCACTTTAAGCTAAACCTTACCTGCCTCAGGAGTCTGTATTTGGGCCCTCATTTACCAATTTGTGATATTTTTGTTAAAGCACCTGGAAGCTCCTGCTTTATTAATCATGTTTCTACTTGCATTTCATAAAAATCAAATTTTTACCAGACAAATTTAATCTTCTAGCACAAAATTACATTAGACACACAGATAAATCTAATGGCATATTTATGTTTGAATTAAAACGTGAAACATAAAAACTCACTCAACCCATTGCACAATAGGCCTGTTCTCAGAGACTGTACATCTTTAAGCCCTCTGTGTATGAATACATGCTTGTGGGCAGTGCCTCACTTACTCAGCTTGCCAGCATAGCACACTTACTCTTCTTGACCTGCCGGCTTTTAGGTCTGCAAAACAGTTTGCTGCTCGCTCTTCTCTGAAATACGACACTTCATGTGTAACCTTGTGATGACAGTGATGCACTGTGGAATCAACCAGCAGTTGTAGTTATTTTACTCTCACTGTATCTTTTGTGGAGTGTGTGCAGTTTTCCATGTGTTATGTTATTTTTTCACATTAAAAAAATAAAAGCCAAGTAAAAACAATAAATGATGACCTCCAATCTGGAAGACCTCATGAGTTGTTTATCACTAATGTCTGAATATGACACAAAGCAGCACTAAAAACAACGTGAGATGTAGTTAGTGGAGACTAATATAATTTATTTCGAAATTCACATATATTTGTAAACGTTTGGTCAGGCTGTCACACAAACACTGTTCAGTCATTTGAAAGAAGGCAAAATCTTCCTTTCCGTTTGCTTCCACACATAACACCTGTGTGCTGATGGATTTGAGCTTCCTCTTTCTTTGAGTGTGACTCATGCGGTATAGTCACATGAACCACCTGAATTTGCACTCAAAATCCTGACCTAGCTTTCATTCATAAATGCCATCGCTGCATCCATCCTTCCTGAGTGGAAAGGGGAAAAAATATCAAAATAGTTCATTCTTTCTTTAAAATAAAAGAAAAAAAGAATATACAAATTAAAAAAAAAAAAATCAGCGAGAAGCCAATTTTAACAGGATTAACAGAGCGTAAAAACATTAGATTTAAACAGGATATGGAGGAATGTGGGGACTCAACAAGGCCATTTACATGAAAAGGGAAAGACCATCTCTGAACTGAGGAGGGGGGCTAACATCTTTCACCACAGTGCTGTCATAGCAACCATTCCCTAACTCTCTGGTGTCGTGTGATTGGCCATGAGTACCATTCACAAAGTAAATAAGTAATAGCTAAATAATGAAATTACACAAAGGGGTCGGCAACCCTGGGCACACGGAGGGTTAACTGATGGCACGACCATAGCTGGACTGGCCATCGGGCATACCGGGCATGTGCCCAATGGCCAATGGTGATTTTTCGTTTTTATGGGCTGATGAATATTTTTTTTTTTTTTTTTTTAGTAACGGTATAAACAATGAAACCTGGTGGATTGGCCAGGTGCTGGCAGATGTGTAAAAATAACTCTGGCGGAGTTTCCACAGAGTGGATGAGAGAAAGGGGAGGCAGGAGGAGGAGAGACCCGAGGCAGCCGCCTGTCTGAGTGTCAGGTGAACTCGACTTCAGGTAAGAAGTTATGACCTGCAGTCTATCTGGGTCAGATATAAACCAAGTTTAGGTGGAGTTTATTTTCGTTATGCTGACTTTTTACAGTCAGTTACAATAACTCGTACTGCTTACTAGCTAGCATGACTGAGTTTCTATACAGCTGGGTGGGTGCTATGATGTTACTGATAGTGAACTTTATTTTATTCATAAGGTTAGTTAGTAGAGTTGCCAACCATCCCATAAAAAACGGAATCGTCCCGCATTCAGAGAAAATATTACTGTTTCGTGTTGAGGTGAAAAGGAACAGTTTGTCCCGTATTTCAGCTACAATGAAAAAGACAAAGCTGGATTTATTCTGTGTCTTTACGCTGCAGCTGCTTCTTCTTCTCTCATTCTCTCCCCCTCTCTCTCCTGTTGCTACTTCAATCATGAAACTGATCAATAATTAGCTGATCAGCTTTTCTCTCTTGTTTGTTTATCGCCCACTTTGCACCAGAAAGAGGAAACCAGCGGATGTCGCGCTAAACAACAGCAGCACGTTTAACTTTGATCAGCTGTTGTTAGAATTTATTTAAAATTACTTTCTAGTATCAGCTGATGTTTGCTGGAGCCACAGCTGTAAAAGCTGCTGGTCATGATATTGGTGTTTTATGTTAATCCAAAAGGATTAACATAAAACATGTATCACCCTGGAGAAACGAAGAAGTCAAAAAACTTGAAAGAAATTGCAGGGCAGCAGAAAGGAGATGGAGGAAAAATAAAAATGCAATCAACCATCAAATACTTTGCGAGCAACTTAAAATCTACAATAATACACTAAGGAATTCAAGAAATTCATACTTTGCCAAAATAATCAGTAATAACAAAAATAATCCCAAGGTCCTCTTTTCCACCATAGATCATTTATTTAACCCTGATTTTAACAGCTCCCAAAGAACCCCCACAGACTCGCTCTGTGAGCAGTTTGCAGACCACTTCAGGGGAAAAATCAGCACCATCAGATGTGATATTTTATCTTCTCATGATATGATTTTAAACACATCTGAGGGCTCGATTGTATCTGAGGAGACACTGGACAGGTTTGTCGTGGTTAATGCTGAGAACCTTAAGAAAGTTTTCTCCACAGTGAGACCCACCACATGCCTTTTAGATCCAATCCCCTCTTCACTTTTTAAAACACTTCATGGATTTTTTTGAAGTTGAGCTTTTATACATGATGAATTGCTCTCTTCAGTTGGGTGTCTTCCCTGCTGCCTTTAAAACGGCGGTGGTGAGGCCCCTTCTGAAGAAGAGCAATTTGGATTGTAATGAATTTAATAACTACAGACCTGTATCCAACTTACCATTTTTAAGCAAAATTTTAGAAAAACTTTTTTTTACTCAGATTAATGACTTTTTGAATGATAGACAGATCCTGGAGATATTCCAGTCTGGATTTAGGGTGAACCACAGCACAGAGACGGCTCTCCTAAAGGTTTTAAATGATCTTAGATATAACTGGGACTCCCAAAAGCTCTCAGTCCTGGTGCTACTGGATCTAAGCGCAGCCTTTGATACAGTAGACCACGCTATTCTTTTAAACAGACTGAAACACATGGTGGGCCTCTCTGGTGCTGTACACAACTGGTTCACTTCCTATCTCTCTGACAGAACTTTTATGGTGAGTATGGATACATGCTCCTCTAAGATCCATAAAATGACATGTGGTGTGCCTCAAGGGTCGGTTTTAGGCCCTGTACTTTTTAATTTGTATATGCTCCCTCTCGGCAGTGTCATCAGGAGGCATGGAGTGAACTTCCACAGTTACGCTGATGACACTCAGCTGTACATCTCCGTGTCTCCTGATGACACCAGACCAATGGATGCCCTTTTAACTGTATTCTAGATATTAAATCTTGGATGGTAGAAAACTTTTTACAGCTTAACCAGGACAAAACTGAAGTTTCAATCGTCGGTCCTCTCTCACAGAGAGAGAAACTCTTGTCTAAATTAGAGGCATTTTCACTAAGTCCTTCACTACAAGTGAAAAACCTTGGTTTTTATTTTCGACTCTGAGCTTGGTTTTATCCCACATATTAAACATGTAACCAAAATTGGATTTTATCATCTAAAAAATATAGCCAGAGTCCGCCCTATTCTCTCTCAGGCCAACACGGAGATGCTGATGCATGCTTTTATTACCAGTCGCATTGATTACTGTAATGCCCTGCTCTCTGGTCTCCCCAAAAAGAATATTTCACCTTTACAACTTTTACAAAACTCGGCAGCTCGTGTGCTGACGAAGACCAGAGGGCGGGCCCACATTACACCGGTTTTAGAATCGCTGCATTGGCTCCCCGTGTGTTTCAGGATCGATTTTAAAGTTCTTTTATTGGTTTTTAAATGTCTTAATGGTCTTGGGACTTCTTATCTCTCAGATCTGCTTTTACCATATGAATCCTCGCGGACCTTGAGGTCCTCTGGGCCTTTTGATTGTCCCTAAAGTCAGGACACATACTCACGGAGAGGCAGCTTTTCAGTGGTATGGTCCTCATCTGTGGAACAGCCTGCCGGAGGAGCTCAGGGCCGCAGAGAACGTACATGTTTTTAAGAACAGGCTCAAGACCCACCTTTTTAATTTAGCTTTCACCTAACATTTATTTATTTTATGCTTATTTATTCTATCCTGTTATTCTATTTATATTATTAATTTAGGTTTTACCTAATATTTATTGATTTTATTCTTATTCATTTTTTATCTTCTTACTCTATTTATATTTATACTGTATCCCATTCTTATTTATTTTATCTTTTTATCCTGTATATATTCTTATTAGGTCATATCTCCAGTGTTTCCTCGGGGGAGGGGGGGGGGGCTGCTTTTAATCATGTAAAGCTGTATGAAAAGTGCTTTATAAATAAAGATTGATTGATTGATTGATTTGGATATGTGGTGAGAAGGAAACATGAAGATGAAACCAGGAGATGTTCTTACTGAACAGAGCTGAACAGGTGATGGAGAAACAGGTTTACCTTTTAGGTGACATGAATGAGTTGAAGGGAAGTTATGAGCTGTTTCTGAGATACAAATAACACCAGGAACCTTTTCTAAGCAGCTGACAGCTGGTAACTGTGCAGGGGCGGGTCTAGCAAAGTTTTGCCAGGGGCCCAGGTAGGGCATTAACAGGGAGAGGGGGGCACAAAGAAATACTTTTCTTTCTTATTCTCATTTAAAATGTCTCACTTTTAATAAATAATTATCTGAATCTTACAACCAAAGTTTTTATCTGATGTAAAATGTATGGAAATTATACATATACCAACAAGACATGCATTTTCTGTTGTACAGTTCATTTGCTGTTATGGATTTCTTGTTATGGATAAAAAGTGTATTTTTTTTGGTTTCAAAATAGCTGATAACTATTCGCTGATAGCTGCCAACATCTGCGAACAAATATAATTCTATAAAGTTGTTCTATATAGTGTGTAACTGTTGATATAGAGCATTATTATATTTATTGCTAATGCAATTATATGGCACACCGACTTCTGAGGAATGGCACTCATCATTAAAAAGGTTGCTTACCCCTTTTTTACACGGACAAAAAGGTGGAGTTTCACTCATCTGACCGTATGTGACATGAGTTTGACATCCATGCTCTAGATCCTTATGCTTACAATGTAAATGAACAATACAATATTATGAAATATTACATTACTGTGGCGGAGGTGTGGTCTGCACTCTGCGGCAGAGCAGCCGGGACTAATCTCCTAATCATGCCCTCCCTGTTTAGTAGCCCGCTGGGACAGGAGGAGGCAGGTCTGAGCTGGAGTCGTCTGGACTGTGAAGTCACTGTTATCGTTGTTACTGTTGTTGTTGCCGTGAAGCCGAAAAAATGACTCTCGACCTGAAACGCTTCCTGTGTGTGCTTCAAATTCTTTCTGAAAAAGCAGTGACTCGAAAGAAGGTGGGTTGGTTGAAAGACAGAAATACACACACATGCACAAATTAAGAAGGCTATTTTAAGCAAAATTGCTGTCCAGATGCGATCATAAAAAATGGGGCATTTAGCTGTAACAAAATCACGGTGACCAAGAAAACCTTCCAAATGGGGCATCGGTTTATTTCAGAGAGGAGCGTAAAGCTGAGCCACGCACCATAAAGCCACAGATAACTGGATGTTCTGAGGACTGGCAGGAGTTAAAAGCATTATAGGCCTGTGGTGAGTGAAGGATCAAGACTGCATACACTAATACCTTCTGTATTTTGAGGCTGATGGCTGAGGAATGTAAATTGGGAGCGCGGTCGGCTGCTGTTGCCAGTTACTTTTCTCCAGGCTAAAGAACATTTCCCCTGAAGTTCACAAACTGATTAGTGATAGGAGACCCTAAGCTGGATAAATCCCTGAGGAGGAGGAACATTTTCTGACTGGGCCTCCTCTTAGACTTTGCACATTAAACTGACCATGAGGTGGCAGCTCGGGGTTTGCAGCTCTGCAGCAGGTTGACTTTAAGAGTTGTGAAAACCAGTAAAGAGGAGAAAGATTTCTATGTTATGGGCTAATTCTGAACAATGATAACTTCCATCTATCTAATAGGTTCATTGCTGCTTTTACCCGAGCTCCAGCACTATTGTAACAATGAACAAAGTTTTACACCAATCACAGATTCTCTGCTCTTCTTATCTCCGTCTACTTAATAACTTTTTCACTTTCTTCTAACTAGAAGCTGGGTTAATTGCATTTGGTACAGTAGTATATGCTCCTTCCCTATCTCCACCTTCAGACAGTTTGAGCCCCCATTATTCTACTCTGCCACCAACGGTCCATCAAAGAAAGCTATTAATGGTTCAATTTGACAGTTGAGCCACAGGTAGGGTGGCCAACTTTGCCAAGGTTGTCACACACCCACGTTATCTGCACAGCAGGGAAGCAGACCCATGTACATAACTCTTCCAATTACTGATTTCCACGGAACATAACTGAAAGGACAGGGAATGTGCATGTCTTCTTTCTTCTTTGTTCAAATAAGTCATGTCCCTCAGTTCCTTTTGAGAGGAAACAAGCATCAGACTCTAGTTGTCCAAGTCTGTCAGAGGCTTTTAACTTATGTCTCTCTTTGGCTTTCAAGATCATACTCTGAGAACTGCTGAACTTTAAAGAGCTTATTGAGTAAGTCCAAACATTTTGGCATAATTCTAGTACAATTGTAAGTTTTTACATAAACTGTTTAAACATTTTTTACTGTGTAGGGATTTATTGTTGTTTGTAATAACAATCTGCTAGCATCAGTAAGTGGTAAGTGACTGGTTGGGTCCAACAGTTGATGCGCTGGTTTTGGGAGATATTTGTTTATGAGCAACTTTGACAAGGATTGTGCAGGCATCTGTGGAGACAAGAACCAACGGCATAGGGTATACAGGACTGTCCTGTTCAATGAATTAATTTGGCCAAGCTTTAGCTGTCATACAGATGGCCTCACATTTAACTCTGTTTTATATGAAGAGAACATACAGTTTTCAGTATGATGAAACCGTTATACTACACTGCAGATATAAAAAATACAATAAAAAAAAAAAGCCACACTGCACATACAGCGCAATAACTTAAAAACGCGTACATCTTAACATCCACAGCTTTTATCAGTTAACTACAAAAAAGGGCTTTCTCCAAAATCACTCCATTACTGGTGCCCGACAAAACAGAGCAGCAGAGATGAACATATCCAAATGTTCTGCTAGCTTACATGTTAAAGTAGACAAAAGAAATGTGAGGCTGTGATGTCTTGATGCAGTGATGCCCACGTTTTCAGTGGGAGAAACGTTTTGTCACTTGCATACATTTGCATACCTCCCAGCCCATTGTTCCTTCAGTGGGCTGCTTTCAGCCATTATGCAAATGTACTGTTTATAAGATCGGGGAAACCTGCAGTCAGCTGAGACTGAAGAAGTCACTTGGATGAGTGACGAAACGTTTCTCCCACTGAAAACGCTGCGTCCAGATGAACAGAATCACCTTTTGGAGATGTGATGCTATAAGCTATTTTACAGACCAGCAGCTCGCCTAGTGGCACACAGCCCAGATCATCACCCCTCCACCACCATGCTTAACAGTTCATATGAGACGTTTTGAACAGAGTAGCCTCTGAATTTAAAAGTCAGAGGCTACTCCGTTTCCACTGAAACTGATACCATTAAATATAAAAATCACCAACAAAGATGGTGGATGAGAACTGATGGATAGACATGAGTAACGCCGTCTTAAACCTTTAACAACTTTATATACTGTTTGTTTTGCATGGATAACTTGGTTTGCCAGACAATTTATCTAATTTAACAGAGAAAAAAAACATTTTCTAGCTCCAACAACATTTTAAAGACGAGATGATATCTGGGATTATTTCAGAGGGTTTCAAATGTGCTGCTAGAGACACATATCACAGGGCACCTTCGGGGGTCTTGATTAGTTAATATCCCAGCTGGTCAGGACTGTTTTGGTGGCACTTAGTGGACCAGCTGTGCATTAGCCAGGGTCATCACGCTTTGGGTCATCAGTGTAATCGAATCGTCCTTTTAATAGGCATACTTAAGCCCTCAGTTATTCTCTTGCTGCTAAACCTGCTGCCACACAGTTCACTTGAAAGCTGCCATGCCACTTATTGTTACTGTTTCTGGCCCTGTGTTTTGAAAGCCTAACCCATGGGGGTGTAAATAAAAGCACAGCAAGGGACGTTATTATGGGCACGCTCCAGTCTGCAGAGCTGAGCTTCGATGCTTCTTCATGCCAGATTAAACCAGGCGATAGAAGTTACCTTTAAATGTGTCAGCACTAATCAAAATTAATATGTCACTTGCCTATTTGCAAAAAAAGGAAGAAAAATCAGCATTGGATGTGATAATTAGAATAAATGAATACTTATCCTAATAATAAACAAGTATAGAGAAAATGAAAATGAAGAGTCAAATTTAAACAAGAAGCTTCAATTAAATAACGCCAACATTAGATCACAACAACTGCTGCTTGTCCTCAGCTTTTTATTATATTTTATTATATATTTTTCTATTATATTCAATTCTCTCTGTCATCTTCCTTTTAGAAGTCTACAGCCTGGGGCTCGCTCGGGCCACTTCGGGGGTGGGGTGCCCTCGGCCTGGGGCTCGGTCACTCTGGCACAGCTGGCTGCCGGCGGAGCTCACGGGCACGTCACTGCAACTCCCCCTGGCTTCTGCTCCGCGTCTGCTGAGTGAGCCCTCATCTGGGACTCTCCTCAGCTCTTACTGGGACAGTGGCGCGGCTTAGTGATGGGTCGTTCGCGAACGAAATGGCTCTTAGAGCCGGCTCTTTGACGTGAACGACGCGAGCCGGGTCCTTATCGCGAGCCGTCACGTGGGTTTTTTTTTCTTCTTTCTCTCAGCCTCTCTCTCGCACTTTTTTTCCGCTTCACTCTGCGCGCGAGCCTTGTGCTTTACGCTGGGCAGAGGGGGGAGGGGCGGTAGTTACACTCAGTAGCACAGGAACAGAGCCAGAGAGAGAGAAAGAGAGGCAGGGACAACAACATTAGAAAGGTATAGTAATCATCCACAACTATTTTCAGTTGCAGATGATAAAGGATTGAGAAAGTTTATTCATGCAGGTCCATATGACAGAGAATATGCATGTTCTTTTAGTTTTCATATTATAATTTATATTTAATTGTGTTGTGGTTTGCAGTGTTTTGTGTTCTTTTCACTTTAAATTTGTAAAAGGAAAAAGCTGAAAATTTAAATAGTTAAAAGTTGAAATGTGAATAGTTGATTTTTGTATTATATGATTTATTTATTACATTTTATGTGGAGTGAATAAATAAAAGTATATTTACGGTGGCCCCTAGAGACAAAGCACATACAAACTTCAAATCACGTACGAACTCTGAAGCATGTACAAACTCCAAAACACGTAAAAACACGTACAAACTCCAAAACACGTAAAAACACGTACAAACTCCGAAGCACGTAAAAACTCAGAAGCATATAAAAACTCAAAACACGTACAAAAGACAACAGAAGTGCTCCAGGATGCTGGGCGCAGTGTTGAGCCTTTGTTATCTTGTGGCTACACAAGCCAGCAAGTACCAACGACCGGATTTGGTGTGTGGTAATAACAGGTAAATGAACTTTTTTTTAAATTATTTGAATATATATATGAGTGCCTGTGTATAAATACACAAACAATACACAGATGCTTTCAATTGTGTAATTTAAGTGATCTAGTAGCTCGGCTTTGGAAGTTCAGTTCATGCTAGAAATGTGTTTTGGAGTTTGTACGTGTTTTGTCTCTAGGGGCCACCGCATATATTTATATATAAACATATATAAATAAAACCACTTGTTTTTATGTTAGTAATTCCTTTTGTGCATAATTTTATATTATTGTTAATAATAAATTAATTAAAGCAACAAAACAACCTGAAGAGCCGGTTCGGAGCCGAAAGAGCCGGCTCTTTTTAGTGAGCCGAACCGAAAGAGCCGGATCTCTAAAAAGAGCCGGAAATCCCATCACTACCGCGGCTGCCCCTCTGTTGGTCTTCCTTGGTCTCTTGTGCTCTGAGGGCCTCTGGATGTCTGGAGCCTTGATCTCCTCCATACCTGCTTCATGCCCTGGAGGACGGGGCAGTGGCCCCCCCACACCCTCTAGCAGATCATTACATGAAGGAACCTTTTAAAAAAACAAGCGCGTTCATGCTCACAGGTGTACACACGGGGACTCACACACACAAACTACACCCTTTTTGGCTCCTGCCTCAAAGCACACTGTGCGCTATCGATCTTACAATAATGTTTAATATTTAGTATTTACTGTCATATTCCCATATGTCATTGTGATGTTGTTTATTCTATTACACTTGTTCTCTTCTGCTTGTTTTCTTTTTTCATTCTCAACAGGTGAAATTAAAAAAGTATCTACTGTTATTTATTGTTAGCTAGTTTATTGTGATGGTGTTGTTTTTATTATGTTGCTCTTTGTTGTTTGTTTTCTCTTCTGGTTTTTTATCTCCATACAGGTGATCCAGGTGTTTTGTTTTTTCTTCCCCCCTCTCTCACCGTCTCTTCTCCCCTCTATTTGTTTTCTCTATTTTTCTTTCTCTCCCTCTCTTTCTTTCATTCTTTCTCCCTGTCCTATCCCCCAGTCATGTCTGTCCCGTCTTTAAAAAATGAAAATAAAATAAATACATAATTATAATAAAGGTCAATCAAACGGACCAATATGGCAAGGCCATGATGATCCACTATTTTTTTTTCCAATTATAGAGGCTTTGGGATCCTTTTGGGATTTCCTGGAGGAGCTCTCTGGATCCTATTGTTTGTCTTAATCAAGTCCCTAGAAGACTTGGAAGGGAAATAGAGACTTGCATGAAAGTGCACACAAAAAAGCCAGACAATGTCTTCCACAGTTTTAAAGTGTGATTGCTTAAAGATCCCAGTCCAGCTTGGTGTCAGTGCACGTGTTAAGTGAACATCGCTTAGCAGTTCAGCAAACACGGGAACAACACGGTGGCCCAACCGTCAGATCGTCATTTTTAAAATGCAGTGCAATCACAAATGAATGTGATTGCCATCAGCTAAAGCTATACGGTTTCCTCTTTGTTTCCTTTATGTTACAGATATATTCAGATATTCATTACCTTTAGAAAGTACTCTTCCCTGAGAGTCCTTTGGAGAGTTATCCTCAGATTAACTTTTGTCAGAACAAAAAAGCTCAAGTTAATTTATCAGAGCACCCTCCTTTTGAAACAGAACTTAGATCCTACAGCAAAATACTTTTTCCATTTTAATAAAGAAATATCTAGTTGCCTGAGTGATTAACATTTAACATAATCGCTATGCTTTTCTCCACTGACGATAGTAATATAAAAGTAACTTGTAAAACACTCTTTATTTAACAGTGCAATATTACCGGAGTGATCTGTAGCACAGAATCACAGACTGTAGATACCAAAGTTTTACCTTGTACAGCTGAGGGCTGCAAAAATGACTGGAAAGTGTGTCTTTTGTTACTAGCAGTGAATGGACAAGTTTGAATGCAGTGAATTTGAGGTACTTTTTTCAAAGCGGTACCACATCTCATACACTCATCTTCCAGTCATACTGTAGATATATAAATGCCTTCCTGCACTACCCTCCCTCACCTTTCTAACTGGATCTAGCTGGCCTGCGAGCTGCCCTGTCCTTAATAAGGACCTTCCTCAAATCACAGTCTCTGAAATATCATTATTTTAATTTTTTAAAAGTGAAAATTGTGTAATTGTATTTTTTAGCCCTCGGTGTTGTCACTTTCAGTAAAATGATCTGTTTTTAACTAAATTCAAACTTTGGAAAGGGCCTCAGAGATATCCCAGTTTAGTCTTTCTAATTAGTTTTTATTTTTAATTTCCTTTTGAGTTTTTGTTTTCATTGTGCTTTAGTTTCAGTTAGTTTATAGTCTTGAGGTTTTTTTTAGTCTTATTTCAGTGTTATTTTCCAATTTTATGTACTTGTTCTAATACAAAGTGGGTTTTTCAGCGGCAAAATTAATTAAAATTAAAATAGTCATTAAAGTTCAAATGCAATGATTCATTCATTGTAGGCAGTTCACTCTTCTTTGCTTAAAATCTTCTTAAAAGTGTAGCCTTTTCTTTTCCCAGTTAATGTCAAGTTTGCTCCTGTAAAAGAAAAAAAAAACTTTATATTGTATCAACAAAATATAATTGGTTTCGTGGAAGCAAATCAATCCCTGGCTGCTCCAGCCTGCATGCCAAATATCCTTGGGCAAGATACTAACTACAACTGGAAACGAAGGGCACCCAGCAAGCTGCATCTAAACTTCTTGGAGTAGCAGGAAACAGCGTTCCTTTACTCGAAGAGAACTGAAGTGAATGCGAACCCTGAGGAATGCAAACCTCTGCCACAGAAAATAGGAGAGAGAAATCAGCAAATCAGTGTTGGCCAGAGGGGCCGATGGCGCGATATGGCAACCTCGCTTCTGTCAGTCTGCCCCAGGGCAGCTGTGGCTACAACCGTAGCTGCCTCCACCAGTGTGTGAATGCGAGAGTGAATGAATAGTGGCATTAAAAAACGCTTTGGGTGCCTTGAAAAGCGCTATATAAATCCAATCCATTATTATTATTATTATAAAATTGCCCCGACATTGTCTGTACGGTTTTTTACTAAGCTAACTACCTTTAATTTAGTAAACTCCCACCGTAAGGGTGTGTTTTAACTGCTGAAACTGTGTCGTACTCAGGCTCGGACATCTGATTGCTGCCTTTTATAAGCTTTATTGCACAAGCATAAGCTAACACCAGTACAGTAACCGCGCCTTTACAGAAGCCAGGTAATCAACTGAAAGACACAAAATAAAACAACCATACAACATTAACAAAGCAACACTATTAATGACAGTACAGTTTAGCAATAGTCATATTTATAGCTTTAACATGTTACTTAGTTAACACAGAAACTCACCAGCTCGGCTTCGTCAGTCATAACAGCAATATCAATGAAAAGAAGATCCGGCAGGTAGGATCTATAAGCGGCCGTTAATACGTACCATCCCAGACTTACATAAATCACTCCGTCTTAAATAAATTTGTCATTTAAAGCAAACATGGGTGTGGCTGATAATAAATCACAACAAACAAATTGGCATGTTAGTAATATGGGAAAAAACCACACATTGTCAGTGACACTGCCCTGGAAGCACGGCTTCCTCAAGCAAAGGAAAATCCAAACTACTTGGACTAATTGCAAAATTCTTATTAAACGGAAAGGGACAACAGAAGCACTCATAATTATATGTACAAGAGAGAATACTAGTCATCACAGCACAACTAGAAATGTACCCAACATATACAAAAAGAACAGTGACTGGCTCCACCCATTCAACCATGTTCAAAGACTATACGTTCTTCTCAAAGGATTGTTGAACATGATGTACTGGACAGAATAGGTATGGAGCATTAACTTTTTTACCAGCGCCATTAACACTTGCTGTTACCTCGTGTGTGAACAGTTCCACAGACAGACAAGATAGTAAAATATCAATTACCCACTTTAACAGCAGAAGCCTATTTGCCAACATCAAAGAATATTCAATCAAATTCGCAAATCCTTTCAATGCAACAGCAATAATAGTGATTTGTCTGGAGAAGGGAGTAGATATGGAGCTTGATGGATATATATGAACAGAAAGGGCAGTGAGCACAGGGCCCACTAGAGGACGTTGGGCCCCTCAGGCCACCCTCGCAAAATCGGTTTCTGATTGTTTGGTCAGAGACATTCACACTAGTGTCCTACTGGAGGTCATCTTGTAGCTCTGGAAGTGCTTTTCCTTCTTGCACACAGCAGCAGATACCAGCCCTGCTCATGGTCTAAGGATTTTCTATGGTCTTGTCCAGCTATTGGTGAAAGACACAGCAAACTTCTGGCATTGACACTCTGATTTACCACTCTGGAGGAGTGCAACCTCTGTAGGGTCCAGGTATCGTATCACACTGTCAGTAGTGACACCTACCCTGGCCAAATGCAAACTAGTTTCATCAAGGAAAGATGAAAAATGTCATTTCCCTTCTCCTGTAAAACCATTCCTGTTTTGGAGTTTGTCTCATAGTTGCCCCTCTAAAGCAAGTGAAACTGATCAATCCCCTCTGATACTTACCTGACCAGACGTTTACTAACTAGACCCTATACTCTGATCAGAAAGTGTTCCCTATGATTAGATACATTAAGCTTCACTTGGGAATCAGGTGTTTATAGGCACATGGGATGCACATTATCTCATATGTATATAAAAACAAGTTTAAAAACGGTACCATTCTCAGGGACTGTACAAGGAAGTACAAAGCCAAAGCTGGCCACATGACAATCCTGACCTAAAATAATCTTGTTGATGTTGTTTTTTTATTGTACTATAGGTACTAGGTGGTAATTCTACAGCTCAAACCTTAAGAGTTGCTGGGGGCCTGATCGGTGTTGAGTTTATGACATCTGATGTAAACCCAATGTTTTGATCTCTAAAAATCGCCCTTGTCAGTTCCAGTTAAGCCTGAACAAAAGCTTCTCTCAACAAACATTTTTCTCTTTCAGGGAATATATTACACTCTGTTACAGCACCAAACTGTTAGACTCCAATCTAATTGGATTGTGAGCAAATTTCACATTAACCTCCTATACCAGGGGTCGGCAACCTGCGGCTCTTTAGTCCGTATAGTGCGGCTCTGCCTGGTTTGGGAAAATAAATTAGAAGTATTTAGCTGAAGTGTATTTTATTTATGTTAGTTCTTTTTTAACTTGTAGTTCTAAATTGGAAGATGATTCTGATATTGAAATATAAAAATAAAATTATATCCTATTATTTTTTCATTGCTCAAAATAAGCGTCACACATAGTGCTTTTTTCCAATTATTTTTTAAAAGTCAGGTCAAGGCTCCAAAAGCCCAAAGGCGATATAAGGCTGGCTCACAGCAGTTTTTGTTTGCTACATCATTTTAATTCAGCTGGGTGTCTTTCCTTTTGATATATTTCTTTAAAAGTTCAAAGTGTGTTAATTACATAAATAAAATGTAATTTTCTCTGTAGCACTTTATGGATTTCATAAGCAACACATACATAAAGGTAAAAAACAATATATACAGTGTTATCTTCATTTTTCAATTCAATTTAATTCAATAAAACTTTATTGATCCTGAAGGTTGACCCCAATGATTGGGTACATTTTAGATGTCAAAAAGTATTTGCGGCTCCCAGTGTTTTCTTTTGCGTGGAAACTGGGTCCAAATGGCTCTTTCGGTGTTAAAGGTTGCAGACCCCTGTCCTAGGACCTGGCGTCCACATATGTGGACATCACATTGTGGGTTGTCTAGACCAAAATACTAAATTTTGCTCTGCAAGGGCCTGATATCCACTTACGAGGACATTATACTGCCACTGTTCAATCAAAATTTTAAACTAATATCCTCATATGTGGCTCTCATTTTTCTTAGAAACAGAAATCAGGTAAAAAAAGAAAATCTGGTAATTCTTTGTTTTTACATTCATCAGGTCCCAATATGGCCAAATATCAAAGAGAAATTAAAAATGCATGCCGTGGAAGAGTTCAGGTCTTAGCAGGTTAAATTAGATCAAAAGAAAATGGCTTGGCATTGTTTCTGCCTGTGAGATGAGAATGAAGAGCAGGCAGAGGCTAAATGGTCCCAGGTTTAATTATTTGATGACAAAACCACGTGTGAGGCTTTGTCCACTTAAAATATTCACAATAAACAGGCATCAAGCATGAGTGCAAACCCTGGAGTAGTTTTAAAACTTTTATTTATCAAAAACTAATGATTAATACAAGTACTAGTGGTGGGCAGATCGATCCAAATATCGATTGTATCGTTACCAAGTCAGCATCGGTATCAGATCAATACTAGCCTGGTAAGATGGATTCTTTACTTTAAATTCCGCTCTTGTTTGCAATGGTGTGGTTTCGGCAAAGACGAAACAGCCAGACTCGCCGCTATCGTGTCAGCGCAGAGCACTTTCCTCCCCCTCCCCCCTCTTGTGTTTAGATGTTGCGCTGTCACGTGACGTGACTTAGACGCTTTTGGGGTTGTTAAGTTGTTTACGTATTATTTATGTTTTCACCAGTTTTTCTTGTTGGGAATTTTAATTGTAATTTTGTAATATAGTTTCTCAACTGTACTAATTTTAATTTGTTTATTGGCTTGTATGCACTTTTTATTTATGATTTTTTCTAAAAAGAAAAATTGATAATAAAGCATTTTCTATTTAATTATAAACTTTGTTGTGATTATGTCCTGGGTTTTAACTATTCAATAATAAAAAACACATAAAGTCATGAAAATTAATTGAGATTTTGCAATTCAGTGATGCATCCACCTTATTTATTGTCAAGTATCGGCATCGGGGATAGTGGCCCGTATTTACTTGGTATCGGATCGATACCAAAACATGTAGTATCGCACACCGCTAACAAGTACATTGATTTAATGTCTCCTAAATAAAAATCTAACAAACACAGGAAATCCAAGGAAAATATATCCACCAATCCTTTGACCAGCTTTTTAAGGTAATGAACTAAAGAAATCTTTGTCCACTCTTCTTTGCAAGCATTCATTTATCCACAACTCTGAAGGTCCCACCATAGCATGTCAGTCGGGCTGAGGTGTGTCCTTGGGATCATTATCCTGTTGTACGAACCAGTTTCGGCCAAACTTTAGCTGACAGACAGATGGCCTTACATTTGACTCTAGAACATTCTGGTTTAAACAAGGCCTAATTACCAGTTCTCCTCCTCTCTGCTTGACATTTGCTCTGAGGTGTTTACCTAGCAAACATCCCCCATTGGGGCCCATGGGTCTGCTCCCTTGGGGCATGCCCTATATTTTGCACCAGTCTGCAAATAGATTGAGTAAGCCCCTTCAAAATAAATAAGATTAGAAATTAATTCATTGAATTCATTAAATGTGAGTCAGTATGAACAATATCAGGACACTGACATTGGTGCACCTGAACTTAATGCAAACTGCTTTTGGTCTTTGACAGCTTTTCTAAATATTCTCTATGAATTTTTCATTTGACTCTTTGTGTGAAGTTGAATGACAACACAGACATTATAAGGGAGACCTCTCACACTTAACTCGATATCTAAGAGAATTGTGTCATGCCCAAGATGACAGATGCCCAGTTCCTCCTCTTTAAAAGTTGATCATTTACTATAAAACAGCAAACCAGGTTACAACAGTGTTGCTGCACAAACTCAGATACACAGCTAAGGTTCATGAAATATTCAGTTGTCTGGCAGGAGGCATATGTGCTCTTTATCACTGTACAGATTATGGGGAAAGTACAAGAATCCCACCTCAGTGACAGTCAGCTCATTTCAGCCTGTTTTATCTTTGCTGTTTGAGCTGATTATTCATGGCAGGCCAAAGCATTCTTCAGGCCAACAGAAATGTCCTGGTGCTCGCCATGGCCCTTGGTCATGTGATAACTCACTACAGTGATAGTTTGTTCTTACAGTATAAAGCTGAAAAAGACTATGAGGCTGTTATCTGTGGTATGAACTGTCAAGTTAAAATATGTCACATTTGATCTCTGCGGTCCCCAGCCTTTTTTGCGCCACGGACCGGCCTTTAAGGTGTCGCTGATAAATACAACAAAATAAAAGCAGTACTGGTACCAAAAACCCAGATTTATTCGTAACACATGGGAAAAGACACAGGGAAACCGAGTTAATGCTAAAAAATAACGATACAACTGATAAAAACACTGAAAAACATAAATTTCACGCCTGAGCCTCAACTCTCACGGCCCGGTTCCAAACGTCTCACAGACCTGTACCGGTCTTTGGTCCGGGGGTTGGGGACTGCTGATATATAGGGAATGGTTTTGACCTCTGGCTTCTTCAAATAACCTCAAAATTTCATAAAATGTCATAAAATAAAATTTTGTCTTTAAAGCTATGCCTCTGACCTCAATTTTACATTTCACATCTGCCTTTCTTTAAAGTTGACCCCAAAATGCATTTTAACTTTAAGTACGTTATTATCAAGGGGAAGAGAACGAGCTGGCTGGTTAGTTAGAAATTTACTGTAGTGTAATATTATTAAATAAGCTCAGTTATTATTGTCCAGATATTTACAAATCATTAACTGGTATCCAAGACCTACTCCCACATAATGTTGGTGTAATCAAAGAAAACCAAATACATATATAGAACATACAAAACTATTGCGTTAAGAGTAAAAACTGCTCAGACAGTGAGCAGCCTTGGTGGAAGCTTCTTGTTAATGAACTGTTTTATTAGACAGGTTTGGTGGGTGTAATTGCAGAAGTTCTGTCTTAAATTCTACCTTCACATTTTTACACTTAAAAGAGGATTATGAACTAAGGAGTGTTGTGAGCAAAGGTCCTCTCTGCGTGATGGAAGCCCAGAGGGAGCCTGCTGCATTCAGTGCTGGACACTTTGTGAGGATCAGCCGATGTAGTTTTATTACAGACTTTAAATTCCCAGGTGGCATTTAACTTTGAGCCGGCCAGAGGAAATGCGGTATGATCTGTGCTGCTGGCAAATTCATCAGACTCACAAAGCTGCCCGGCAAATGTCAGGCTTAGAAAACCCCTGTAGCACTCATGGGTTTCCTACAATTTCTAATGTGTATCTGAGATGCGCTCTAAGAACACGTTTGACTGGATGAAACTTTTGTTCCTTCAGCATCGAGCAATTAGGTTTCCTCCTGCTGCTGAAAGAAAAACATTCCAACTCAAGGCTCCCCGAGAAATCCTGAAACTACACAGGTGCTAAAACACTCACTGTGCTGCCCACTAACTCCTATATGTCAGTGTTTATGTCTCATATCTGTTCATGGAGGTTTGTACGTTTTTGTTTAACTGCTGCTTAATTTGGTATTTTAAAGATACAGTGAACTTATTTGACATTTTGGTTTAATAACATGGTCCTGACTAATGGTTAATGGGCTCTGTGCAGACATGAGGAATGGATATTTTCAGTGTTGGAAATAGTTGTTGAGGTTGTAATAGTAAGAAAGGATATATGACTGCTTTTAGAAGAGTAGAATAAGAAGGCTAGGAAGCCAAAGGACAAATTATTACCTCTGACGCATGAATGACATTTAAGTGATTCCACATGAACCACATTTTCTTCCACCAGAGCATCATTTTCAAACAGAGATGAGTTCATCGCTATGCAATGTGTGCGCCTGTATGATAAAATACGCCAGCAGATAACTGGAGCATGCTGTTCCTCCCATCAATCCTCCTGCTCTGTGCTGTGCTTTGAAAAGACCTGCTGACCCACCTGACAACTGACACAGTGATGAGGAAGACACTTTTCATCGTTGCTGTCATGTAGCTGTCTCCATGTATTCAACTGACCCCACGATGTTCGATTTGCAGGTTTCTTTTCCGAGACTCTTATTGTAGGTTTGTTGCACTGATGAAAAATTGGTAAGCTCGCTTTAAGCTCGCACACTGTGTGTGCATAATCTCCCAAGGGTCATGAAAGCATGCGGATGTCTTTTTTACTGCCAATTTGAGATTAAAAAAATCACTTTATGATGATATATATTTGTATAAAGATTTGCCTTACTTCTATTTAGCTTAATTTTACTTCCCCCTATTTTCCCAAAAAAGATAAGAAGCTAAGAAATGTAAAAAATAAATAAAAAATTAAATCCCAGCATGCAATGCTGCAAACAATTTAAAAAATATATATTTTATTTTTTTAATAGTATAAGCCAGCAGCACTTCAAAGAACTCAGAGCAGGGGCTGATTCTCACTTTTTTCACGTCTTCTTTGAGCAAGACTCTTGAAGCGTTTGAGGACTGAGCTGACCGGCTGCTCTGGTTTAGTTCTTGATTTAGAGCTTCAGCTGCTCCAAAGTTCACAGCCTTCTCTATCACATTTTCTTCTCCAAAATGTGCTAAAAGATTATTTCATTGGGTGGGAGGTGTGAACTGCAGGGAGGCACCTGGACAGTTATTATGGAGATTTGCCTTTCAAAAACATGTAGATTTGTAGGTTTAGTGTTGTTTTCTTGTTGTAATCAGAGCTTTCCATGAAAAGGTCACGAAAGAGTTTTGTTTTCTGCTTATATTCAGAACACTTAGACTGTTTTGGGGGTTAAATCCCCAAAACAGTCTAAGTGTGACAGGAAGCAGTATTAAAAATAGATGGAGGAACATGAGCAGGCTGTTTGGTTGGTTTTAAACACCTTATTGCCAAACTGTTAGCAGGCAGAAGCATAAATTAACTTCAGGGAGAGCCAAGGCCAACACAATGAACAAAACAGTCCTAACTTAAAATAAAACCCCATCAACAGATTAACCTACACCTCGACTCCCTGTCAACCAAGGAAGACCAGGAGAAAAGGGTGGATATTAAAAGAAAATGGCAGCTCTTCCCCTCAAGCTTCTTCTGAAGGTAGAGTCAACAACCAAAATCAAGCTAGCCAAAAACATTAGCCTAGCAAAAACAGGCACGCAAAACTAAGACTAGCAGCATATTCAAAAACACCTACAGTATCTAAGCTTTAGTCAGCTTATATAGGCTCTGTAGTCAGCTTTTATGGTTGCATGACCAGACCTCAGCCAATTACAGGAAAACAGGCTCAGCAGGAGCCAGTAGGAGGGAAGGGTGGGACTCAGAGGTCAGGACCTGGAAGCAGCGTAAACGCTGAGCTTATGCATTTTACATTCTTCTAAGAGAATGTAACAATTGTAAATGGTAGTATTTATTTTATTTTGTTAATTTTTTTTATGTATATTTTTTTAAACCAGATAGAACAGAAAGTCTTTGATATGGATGGTTGTTCTCCTTGTTCTTGAGCTGCAGCCACATCGATACCCCTGGAAAAATTATCCACTGGGTTCCCAGATTGTCCTCTTGCTGACATTAGGAACCTGACCAGATTTTTCTTCAGTCTCAGACTCTGCACAGTTGTTTGTGGCTTATTTAACACATAGAGTGTTTTTAAAAGGGTACTAAACAGGGCTGGATCCAGCTGAGACTACTTGTACATTCCTGCTATTCTGTGTAATTGCCTCTGGTTACAAATGTCATCTGGTTGTTTCTGTTTTTTGTTTGTTTTGTATTGTTTTATATAGAGTGGAACCTTCTTGTTTATCAGAGGATATGCATGTTGTAATCATGTGGGAATTCAATGCAAATAAATTAGTCTGTCATTTGTTTTCAGTTGTTGGAAATTGGTGCAGAGGACCTCTGCTGCTGCTGCTGCAGTGGTGTGTGGGTAGCTGTGTTTGAATCACTGGGGAGTAACTGCATCAGTGTGTGTGCAGTAGTGTGCTCACATACAGACACATTTATCTGCCATCTCTACTGTAGGCTATGTACTAAACCTCAACAGAATCAGTTTTTAGGTTATTTCTTATTTTCATTTTCTGCTTTTGCAAATTCAAATGCGTAAATGATATTTAAACTTTGTCCAAAGGGACAATAAATGCCCAAAGTTGTGCAATACAATTCAGTGCACTGAAGCTTGCAGCTTGAAATTTGTACAAAAAAATGAAACAAGCGCAACACAAACAGGAAATGGAGAGAGTTCATCTTCAAAATAAAAACTGGATCTTTTGTCAGTTAACAGCAAGTGGTAAAATCTACAGACTGAAGGCACGGTTGGCCTTAGAGATCAAATGCACTGTAACTTAAGAAAACACCAGCAAATAGAAAAACATTGCAAATGCACACAAAACACAGCGGAAGCTGAGTAAAACACAATCAAAGTGCTTTTGATTGGATGGGTCATGGGTCATGATCTACAAGATTGCATTGAAATGAATGCAAACCATCATGCTTGAATGGAGCCGTATTTAATATAATTACTTTCACCTGAAGGTGCATACAAAGTGTTTACAAGGAACAGAACACAAAGTACAATTTATGGATAATACATTGTGTATCATACATGTATATCTGTTGTTCAAGAAAACATAATTGTTCTCAGAAGTAAATTCAACTTTTTAGTAACTAAGCAACTATTCATGCAATGGACAAATTACAGGGAGTGCAGAATTATTAGGCAAATGAGTATTTTGTCCATATCATCCTCTTCATGCATGTTGTTTTACTCCAAGCTGTATAGGCTCGAAAGCCCACTACCAATTAAGCATATTAGGTGATGTGCATCTCTGTAATGAGAAGGGGTGTGGTCTAATGACATCAACACCCTATATCAGGTGTGCATAATTATTAGGCAACGTCCTTTCCTTTGGCAAAATGGGTCAAAAGAAGGACTTGACAGGCTCAGAAAAGTCAAAAATAGTGAGATATCTTGCAGAGGGATGCAGCAGTCTCAAAATTGCAAAGCTTCTGAAGCGTGATCATCGAACAATCAAGCGTTTCATTCAAAACAGTCAACAGGGTCGCAAGAAGCGTGTGGAAAAACCAAGGCGCCAAATAACTGCCCATGAACTGAGAAAAGTCAAGCGTGCAGCTGCCAAGATGCCACTTGCCACCAGTTTGGCCATATTTCAGAGCTGCAACATCACTGGAGTGCCCAAAAGCACAAGGTGTGCAATACTCAGAGACATGGCCAAGGTAAGAAAGGCTGAAAGACGACCACCACTGAACAAGACTCACAAGCTGAAACGTCAAGACTGGGCCAAGAAATATCTCAAGACTGATTTTTCTAAGGTTTTATGGAGTGATGAAATGAGAGTGAGTCTTGATGGGCCAGATGGATGGGCCCGTGGCTGGATTGGTAAAGGGCAGAGAGCTCCAGTCCGACTCAGACGCCAGCAAGGTGGAGGTGGAGTACTGGTTTGGGCTGGTATCATCAAAGATGAGCTTGTGGGGCCTTTTCGGGTTGAGGATGGAGTCAAGCTCAACTCCCAGTCCTACTGCCAGTTTCTGGAAGACACCTTCTTCAAGCAGTGGTACAGGAAGAAGTCTGCATCCTTCAAGAAAAACATGATTTTTATGCAGGACAATGCTCCATCACACGCGTCCAAGCACTCCACAGCGTGGCTGGCAAGAAAGGGTATAAAAGAAGAAAAACTAATGACATGGCCTCCTTGTTCACCTGATCTGAACCCCATTGAGAACCTGTGGTCCATCATCAAATGTGAGATTTACAAGGAGGGAAAACAGTACACCTCTCTGAACAGTGTCTGGGAGGCTGTGGTTGCTGCTGCACGCAATGTTGATGGTGAACAGATCAAAACACTGACAGAATCCATGGATGGCAGGCTTTTGAGTGTCCTTGCAAAGAAAGGTGGCTATATTGGTCGCTGATTTGTTTTTGTTTTGTTTTTGAATGTCAGAAATGTATATTTGTGAATGTGGAGATGTTATATTGGTTTCACTGGTAAAAAGAAATAATTGAAATGGGTATATATTTGTTTTTTGTTAAGTTGCCTAATAATTATGCACAGTAATAGTCACCTGCACACACAGATATCCCCCTAAAATAGCTCAAACTAAAAACAAACTAAAAACTACTTCCAAAAACATTCAGCTTTGATATTAATGAGTTTTTTGGGTTCATTGAGAACATGGTTGTTGTTCAATAATAAAATTATTCCTCAAAAATACAACTTGCTTAATAATTCTGCACTCCCTGTAGTAACTTGATATTATTCACTCTTCTCTTTTTGCACATTTCATTGTGTTGTAGAGTTTGTTTTAAATGGATAAAATTGGATTTCATGCCGACTCAATCTGTGGGACACACCTGTGTTTGAGGTTCCACAATTCCTGTCACGGGCTGCGATGGCAGACCGTGGAGTGACAGTGAAAGCAGGGCCCAAACGCGAGACTCTAAGTGAAGGACAGTGGATTTATTTACAGGAGGTGAAAAACACACAACTATATACAAAATCCCAGCACTGTGGTCCCGTGGTGATTCTCCCTGAATCCCACACAGTGCAGATGTCCGTGAGAAGTGAAAGGTGGCGACTCCAAAAAACTCCAATTCCCACACCGTGACTTTAGAGGCGTACTCCGCTCCCGATTCCTGGAAACACAAAAGGCAGGGGGTTAGCAGGGGATCTGTTTCCGCGGAGGTTACGTAAAAGCTCACGGCAGTACTGACGAGTTCTGACTCAAGGATCCAGCGTCGGCCTCAGCTCAGCTGCAGTCCTAAATGCCGTTCCTAGACGAGCGTAATCTGCTGCAGCTGGCAGAGGACGACGAGCGGCAGGTGCGGCCGTCTCTCGAGTAGACCACTTCCGGGTTCGCAGTCTCCTCAGCGAACCCACACCTCCGGAAGCTCACACAGAGACACATGGAGAGATGGAGAGCAAACCAATACAACACACGGAAAACATAAACATAAACATACACCGAAAATGCCTGAGCCCTGGGTCCCTAGACCCAGGCCATGACAGTACCCCCCCTCTAAGGGTCGGCTCCCGACGACCCAAAAACACAAACCAAAAACAACAGTACAACCAACCCAGGGCGGGCGGCGGGAGGTCCAGGACGGAGGGCCCCAAAACCACTCCGCTAAACAGCCACTACAAAGCAACAACAGAAAAACACAGTTCAACAGTCCAATCCCCCGGTCCAGCGGCAGCAAACACAGTTCCGGCGGCCGACCCGCAGGATGGCAAAACAAGCGGGACCCGCCGCGGGTTAGACAGTGGCGGCAAAACAGTTCAGGTGGCCTACCTCTAACCCCTTGATGGAAACGCAGCAGCTCCGGCGGGCGGCCACGGTTCCGGCAGCCGCGGCGGAACGGTTCCGGTGGCCCGCCACGGGTCCGGTGGCGCTGCTCCTCCGGCGGCCTGCCACGGGTCCGGTGGCGGCGGAACGGTTCTGGTGGCCTGACACGGGTCCGGTGGCGGCGGCGCTGCTCCTCCGGCGGCCTGCCACGGGTCCGGTGGCGGCGGAACGGTTCTGGTGGCCTGCCACGGGTCCGATGGCAACGTCGCTGCTCCAGTGAGCAACAGCGAGGCGTGGCACATGGTCTATGACGAGCCGGTCGCTGACGTGGACGCACTGGACGTGGATGGCGTGGAGGCCGCGCTAGACGTGGAGGTCCCTCCGGTTCGCTGACCTCCGCCTGAGCGGGTCCCTCCTCGGCTGGCAGCGAGAGCCCCTCCTCGGCTGGCAGCGACAGCCCCTCCTCGGCTGGCAGCGCCAGCCCCTCCTCGGCTGGCAGCGCCGGTTGTCCCTTCCGCTCGCCGAGCTCCTCTGCTGGTGGTTCGCTGAGCTCCTCCGGCTCGCTGAGCTCCTCTGGCTCGCTGAGCTCCTCCGGCTCGCTGAGCTCCACAGCTGGCGACGCGGGCTCCTCCCGCTCGCTGAGCTCCTGCTCGGGCATGCTGAGCTCCTCCGGCTCGCTGAGCTCCACAGCTGGCGACGCGGGCTCCTCCCGCTCGCTGAGCTCCTGCTCGGGCATGCCGAGCTCCTCCGGCTCGCTGAGCTCCACAGCCGGCGACGCGGGCTCCTCCCGCTCGCTGAGCTCCTGCTCGGGCACGCCGAGCTCCTCCGGCTCGCTGAGCTCCGGCTCGGGCAGAGCGGGCTCCGGCTCCCGCTCGATGAGCTCCGGCTCCCGCTCGATGAGCTCCGGCTCCCGCTCGATGAGCTCCGGCTCCCGCTCGATGAGCTCCGGCTCCCGCTCGATGAGCTCCGGCTCCGGCTCGCAGGGCCCCACAGCTGGCCGTGCGGGCACCTCCGGCTGCGCTCCAGTCACAGATGGATGATCCGGAGGCGAAGATGGTGATGCGGTGTACGCAGGCGGGGAAGGTGAAGGCAGAGCCGGTGAAGAAGATGGCTGAGGGGTGACTACATGCGGATGAGATGACGACGGCGCTACATCCACAGATGGTGAAGCCGCCAGCGGCATGGAGACTGCTGAATGAGGCGACGCTAGTCGTACTGTAGGCCGGCTTGCAGCAGCGTCAGCGGCGTCACCATCCACTGAAAACAAAAAAGAAGATGGGGTGAGAAATGAAAAAGTGTCCTTATTACTCACCACAGCCGGTTCTTGAGATGTCCGGGAGGGCGGCTGCGGTGAGGAACGCCGGCGGCGCGAACGTCGTTTCCATGTAGACGTCGGGGCCGGCGTCTCAGGCTGTGAATCCACCAGCTGTCCGGGCCGGTGAGCAGCCTGAGGAGGAGAGTGGAGGTGGAGGGTGGAAAGCAGGAAGTCCAGGACAACTGAATTAAGGGAGTCCACCAACCAGGGGAATTCAAACAGCATCCCCTGCAGCCGCCTCTCCACGGCGCGACGCAACCCCTCCGTGGGCTTCTCCCACCACAACTCACACATGCGGTAAACCTTGTCCATAACCTCCCCCCTGAGCCTCTCCTCAGAGACCGCTGGGTCCAGACGTGGCGCTGTAAACCGAACTGAAGGTGGCTGCTGATCAGCTGACTGAACAAACATAGCCCCAGAATAAAGAGTTCCAGACGAAACAGTCTTGATTCCTGGATTTGAAAGAACGTCAGGCGCACAGTCTTCTGAACCTATGGGAGAATAATCGCTCTTAAAACGAAAACTTCTATTTTCCCAAACCGGAGAAACACGAGCTGTAGTGTTCATGAAGCTGGCGGAATGTGACGAGGGCGGAATTTGATGTGGCTGCTCCTGCAGTGATGTGGGAGCGCTGGGTGTGTCGGGTGGCACGAGAATAATCCCTAGCATCTTATAGAATGCCTGAGCGGGCGTAAGCTGATTGCTGTCAGGCTCATAGTAATCCTCCCGGGACCGGCTAGGGCGTTCTCTGCGAGACCGAGGCGTCCGCGGAGAGGAAGCAGACGAGTGGGCCGAAGGGTAGGCTGCCAGCGAGGAACGGCAGCACGGAGGCCCTCCAAGCACTAGTCGGGTCCCGTCAAAACGGGAGCTGCGCTTCCGCGGTGAGTCCGCTGGGTCCATAGTGGCTGGATCCTTCTGTCACGGGCTGCGATGGCAGACCGTGGAGTGACAGTGAAAGCAGGGCCCAAACGCGAGACTCTAAGTGAAGGACAGTGGATTTATTTACAGGAGGTGAAAAACACACAACTATATACAAAATCCCAGCACTGTGGTCCCGTGGTGATTCTCCCTGAATCCCACACAGTGCAGATGTCCGTGAGAAGTGAAAGGTGGCGACTCCAAAAAACTCCAATTCCCACACCGTGACTTTAGAGGCGTACTCCGCTCCCGATTCCTGGTAACACAAAAGGCAGGGGGTTAGCAGGGGATCTGTTTCCGCGGAGGTTACGTAAAAGCTCACGGCAGTACTGACGAGTTCTGACTCAAGGATCCAGCGTCGGCCTCAGCTCAGCTGCAGTCCTAAATGCCGTTCCTAGACGAGCGTAATCTGCTGCAGCTGGCAGAGGACGACGAGCGGCAGGTGCGGCCGTCTCTCGAGTAGACCACTTCCGGGTTCGCAGTCTCCTCAGCGAACCCACACCTCCGGAAGCTCACACAGAGACACATGGAGAGATGGAGAGCAAACCAATACAACACACGGAAAACATAAACATAAACATACACCGAAAATGCCTGAGCCCTGGGTCCCTAGACCCAGGCCATGACAATTCCTATGACATGTCAAGACAAAAAAGAAGTCAGTCAAGTATAACAGGCTCTCTCAAGACCTTTGTGATAAAATTGCGTTGGGATGTTGATCAGGACAGGGGGCATAACATCATATCTAAACTTTGAGTGTTTCTAGCGGCGCGAGTGAGTTAATAACAGCGAAAAATGAGTTGTAATCAAGATTATTTCTGAGAGTACTGTGGGCAAACTAACAACAGGAGGAAGGGGTTTAGTCACTGTAGTGAGTGGTGAATATTAACTGTAGCAGAGCTTCTACAGAGATGGAGGAATCTGGTTTTTGGGAGGGGTGTCTAAGACAATGCTTGGTGTTCTTCTCAGTTTTTATATCTGCCAGAAATCTGCAAGTGTAAGAATTTTTTCTAAGAAATGAAAAAGTATTTATTTTTGAAAACACTTCACATTTTTATGGGATAATTGTGTCTGAATCTGCAGTTTTATCAATTTAAAGCCATTTACTGTAAACACAAAGGCTAACTCTCTTTACTATGAAGTCAGAGAGAAACATGTACCAGGATGAGCAGCTGTTCAAGATTAGTGGGCTATCTGCAAATCATTTTATATATATTATGGACTACACTACATTGTGTTTCAAGTAGCTTTATTTACAAGCCCAAGACAGAAAGACCTACTTGCTTTTAACAGTCTGCATTTGATACCGAGGCAACCAGCAGCATCAGTAGGAACAAACTTCATTCACAGACACTGACAGAATAGCTTTGTGCTGTTCAGTCACCGCCAGAGAAACTCCACACAGATCATCAACCTCCCTTTACTCTTTGGCTTGAATTCCTGTTTCTTTGATCATCTGACTATGGAGCCAGCAAAAGCCAACTATTTATTGGCCGACTTCTTCACTCCAGCCTACAAATCTTATTACCTCTACTCTGTGCAGATGGTAGTTGTTTCAGCTCAAACAATATTTGGCAATCACAACACACTTGTCTTTGCTGGAAGCTATGTATTAACTAAGTAGAATGAGATAAGACTGTTACTGTTTTAGCAGTTTGTTCTGCAGAGGTGTACAGATGACAGAATCCTGGAGTCAATCAGGTGTACAAGTGTTGAGGTAAACAAGACTGGTGGTAGTATTTCCCTCACGGACATCTTTCAACACTTCCCCTCAGAGGAATACCAGCAGCCTTCTGAAGCGATGACCCTGAATACTCAGGTCGACTTCAGTTTGAGCCAAAAGCTTCCAAAACTACTACATTTGGAGGAGAGCTTAATTAAAGTGTGGTTGAACACTGTTGTACTGTGGTGCTATTATTATGTACATTTAAATGTAATGGTGACAGGTGAACGGCAACGAACTTCTAATTCTTTTGTTTCAGTTGGAACAGAAACATTCCTCGCTAGCTTAAATATGTCATAACGCTGTGAACGTTGTGTTAAAATTCTCCTAAACCTAAATGCAATTTAAAAAATATGTAAATATATAATTAGTTAATATATAATAAAAAGCAGTTACTAGATAAGAGTGCAATAGTTGGATGTTAAGAGTGTTTAGTGTTCATTCAGTATACATTCAGATATGTACAGACCCCAGTGTGTGCTGACATGTGGGTGTGTAGTCACATGTGTACGTTCACTGCTCTTGTACATAGTCATAGTCTGACAGCAGCTGGAGGAAAGACCTCCGAAATCTCTCCTTCGCACACCATGGGCGCAGCAGCCTGTCACTGAGGAGCTGCTCAGTGCTGCATGGGGTGGGAGGTGTTATCTAACAGGGATAACAAGTCTCACTACTTTAGAGCCATCTTGAAATGTCTATGGACATTTTTCTAATTTATTATTATTCATCGTATATTTATTTTTGTCTTTCTCTCGTGTCGTCTCGGGTACTGCAGAAGCTGATGGAAGTGTCAAGAGCTTTGCAGATTGGTAAGTGTAGTACAACTAGAACTGCATAAAATGAATAAAAATATTGAATAAAAAGTTAACTCAGTGGAAGTCATCATGAAGTGCCTGTGAATATTCAGCATGGAGATTTTGCGAATTTGGCTCCAATTGATCAAGTAGTCCAGTAGAAACAAAGCACAAACAGGCATAACTGTTAACCTCACAGTTAGAATAGTTGAGGTGTCATAAGGTCATCAAAACCCACAAAGACCCAGCTGTGAACATCTGCCAAATTTTATGTCAGCCCAAAAAGCACTATACGAATTATTCTGTATTGCGCTAGTGTTGGTCAGCTGGCTGATTTTCTGACTAAGTGGCTTTCTGACTAAACAAAGGGCTACAGCAGTGTTTCAGCACATGCCCAGTGTTAGCTGTAGTAGCTGAGTGGGTTTAACTAACAAGCATGAGTTTCAAGTTTTCATTTAAAAAGTTGTTTCTGGAAAAGGGGACTAAATATATTTACAGTCCTGAGCCCCCACTCACTGAAGACTGATGATTAAAAAGAACAAGTCCTTGTGAGCTAACCTGCTTGTTAGTTTACAGAAATGGAAAGGTAAATGGCTTGATAATACCAGTTACTCGTGATGGTTAAAACTGGTACCTGGAAATATTTACAAAGGAAAACTGTGGTACATATCCAGTGGTATTTAATCATTATTTATTTTTTAAATTTTGCATTTTGTGGAGGTTTTTTTTTAAGTCTTCGATTTAAAGACTATAAGAACAGACAAGCAGATAAGTCACTGCACAGTGTGTATAGATGTTGTGCTGCAGTGTTAACAGAGCCTGACTTTTTTAAGCTAATGCAAGAAGTTGAATAAAAATTAGATAATACTTTAATGACGCTTTAGCAATTCCACCAATTTGAACAAGATGTTTAACACCACTGGCTGATTTTACAGGTTGTAGACACTCACTGCTTTACCTCTGTCCTGATGCCTTTGCTCATCCTCACTGAGGTGATTTCTGATGGCTGTTTCAGCTAATGTGGATCTAGGGCCAGATGCATTTCTGACATCATGTGTAAAGTCTTTGCTGGATTTTTTTTAAATTTCATGACTATCAGATACTATTCAATTGCTATATATATATATATATATATATATATATATATATCGTTAGCTTCATAGCATAATTGCCTAAGTCATTTGACTAAGTCAAATGACTTAGGCACTTATGCTATGAAGCTAACGATATATATATATATATACATATATATATAATAGCTTTTTGGGAATCAGCTTGTTGGTGTTATTAAATTCCGTTCATTTGAATTCTTTTGGCGACAGAGAAAAACTGGACTCAGAGTGGTCAAGCTCAAAAAATGATCTTTATTTTTACATTTCCAGAAATGGAGGCCTGAACAGCAGAAAAATAATATTGTAATGCCTGTAAAACGGTGTTAGCCTTGGCATTTTTTGGTAGATTCAAACAAACTGAAATCAATTATGTGTTTTTCTTACATCCTGCAGGTAACAAAGAGCCTTATAAATTGGTTCTTTGTTAAGCCGTTGGTGGAAAAAATGACTCATCTCTTGAGTTGGGTGCTTTCTTTATGCTTGAATGGTTCAGAGGTTAGAGTTAAGTGGTTTAACAAACAAAAAACGTTCCCCTGAGAATAGTCAAGCACAAGACTGGACAGAAAATTAGATAAAAGTCAGCCAATGTCTAAACAAAAACGTTAAAAGACCCCCAGAGAGCCTGAAGAAGTATTTTTGAAAAAGAAAAAACAAAGGTTTGTCTCCTCGGATGCAACATGTGTATAAATAAATCATGGATCAAAATCTTTGCACTTTATTATTCAAAGTTTAGTTCCTATATCTGCCCATCTGGCTATAAAGAGGCTTCTAAAACCCCAAACTGTAGTTTATACTGCAGCATAATAACATGGGTGAGGAAATGCATTATTGGTTTGGGTCCATATATCCAGGCCAACAAACTGGTGATATGTATACCAGGTAATTGATTTAATGCGCATCATTTTTAAATTTTAAACACTTTCTCAGCTCCTGTGGTGATCAGCAGTTACTATCACTCAGTATCACTGTTACTGTTTAGGTATAGTCCAATTAATCCAATTTCTAAGCTGCAATCATCAGATGTTTTGCTATCTTGGTACCATTTTCTGATTCATCTCTGCAAAATGATCAGGAGAGCATGCACAATCCTAATCAGCAGTGGATCTCTCGGGACAACATATTGTGCCAATGTCTTCATGGCAAAAACTAAGACACTGGAGCTCACTATCAAGTCCACTACAAGCTTCGTACCATCCATGGTTAAGATAACCATTTTGCTTGAGTGAGAGCAAAAATATCTTGGTCACTAGCTATGGGCTAGTGCTTGCACTATGGCATCAAATGTACAGAGGAGTCATATTAGAGTTCAAAACCTATATTTCAGTATAAGCCCCAGTCCATCCCATCTGTCCATGAACATCATTAAGGGCACGCCTGACCCAGTTTTTACTAAATCTAGAGGATTTTGGTTAGGTGGCTGAGGGCGGGAGGGAAGGATTTTCTGCAGAGGGTGACTTCAATGTGAGCAGAGACTTCTCAAATCTTTTTAGCTAATGGTGCCCATAGTTAACAAGTGAGGAAAACTGATATGTAGTAGTGAAGTTTGCCTTTAGGATTTTCTGGCAGAGGGGCTCTGTGCCAGAAAGGTTTTAAGAAGTCATGTGAGGTAATATAAAGAATAAGGTTTGAAGTAGGAAGCAGTTCTGTTGATCTTTCATCCAGATGACTTTGGTTTGTGTCTCGTTTAACTTAGTTAGCTTATTATTTTTAAGATTTACTTTATTATTTTCTGTTTTAGTTACAGTTTGGTTGGATGTCAGCCAGGGGCGTAATTTCCACGGGGGTTAGGGGGGTTATGACCCCCCAATAATCAGACCCAAGCAATATAACCCCCCCAATAAAATTATGAATTATCTTGCATAAATAGGCTGTTGATTTTCTTTACTCATTTCAGGTATTACCAGCAAAATAGTTGCAATGTTTAATCATCTGGGAATTTACCCAGATTTATTTATTTATTTAGACAGAGATCTTGACCCCCCCAATGTTCAGCACAAAGTTACACCGATGATGTCAGCACCAGATGGACTTAGTTAGCTGTGGGAAAAATTCCATGTTTAGCTTAAATGGATTTAGATGAATATCAGTGCGTGTATTGTTAGCTAGCATGCATGTAATAAACGGTCACAAATGCTTGTGATGGCTTCATTTGTCTCATGCTCAACAGGAAAAAAAAACATGTATAACATGATAAAATAGTAAGTGGGGTTAAAATCCATTAACTCCTGCATTTGATTTTACAATATATTCTATTAAAAAAATAAAGACGGTAATAGGCAGGTCAAACATATTTTTAATAACAATGTACATAATTTATATCACTCACTGTCATCACTGGAAAGCAGTTAACAGACAACATCTGTTTTACACAGTAAGGCCGCTCCAGGTGTCATTATACCCACAGGAACAATGCGATTAAATATAAATACACCATCTGCTGAACTGCACACAAACCCTTGACTGGCCGTGTTGTGATTCTTTTTTTTTTTTTTTTTTTTTTTTTTACAACACTCTCTAATTAAGCAGGTGGAGATTCATACAGTTTACTAAAGAATATCCACCCACAATGAAAATCCCATTTATGGCCACATCAGCATGCATAAAAAAGTTTTCCCTTTGAAACATTTGATTCATATTTCCCAAAGCATTAATAACAGGTGTGAGTAAAAGAGAGAACAGGCAGCTAAAAGGTCCAACCTTTGATTTTGGATATATTAGCTGTACAAATACCCTTTGCTTGTGCATTTAAAAAAAAGAAAAGAAAAACTTAGATTAGGATGGCAAATATTTGTAGTCTTGAGCTGGACTGGATTTAAGTCTAGCCTAATGTAACCACAGTTTATATTAAACGGGTTTAAACTTAAAGTGCAGCTAGCTAACTGCAAACTTGTGCTAACCCTTTTTGTTTTGAGTCCTTAGCCTTTGTATTGTGGAAAGGCTTGATCCCATCTTGGCTTATCTTCTTGACATGAAATATATTCACTGTTATAAATGTATTTATGTCAACATAACATGCTGCTGGTACAAAAAGCACAGACTCCATCCAGAAAGTTATAGCAGTGTAGCACCTACAGTGTGCTAATGCAGCACTGGATGTTTGTATGTTATTATTATTTTTTATGGGTTTATTTCTTTCAGATTAAAGATTGCATCCTGACACTTTTCTGACACAGTCTTAAATATCTGAATATCTTATTCATAGTGGGCAGTTATTAAGGAATTGATTCCCCATGGTAGTTTCACTTAAGCATACCTGAGAAGATTTGCTAACATTCTAATTACATAAGGGCTTTTGGTCCCTTATTGACAATTTCCTGTCACATTAATCTACATAATTCAATCCTATGTGAATATTAAAGGGCTGCTACAATTCCAGGTAAACTCATGAGAGCTGGATTAACAATTGAAAAATAAGTGGAGCAGTAGAGGTCCCAATATCCTTTAGTCTGAGTGTGGGAGCATTCCAAACATGCTGGTCACCAATTCCAATTTGTTTGTTCCTGCAAGGCAAATGAACAGTCTTTGAAACTCTGCACCCTTTGCTTGTAATCCTTGAAAAATGTGAAGTATCCTGCCCCAAGCCAATAAAACTCTGATGAAATCATGAAGTTAAATTTTTTCAGTCTTTCGTAAACTCTCAAAAACAAAACCAAATACAAACATCGGCATGCGAAGCAGTTCTGTCAACTGATGCTGATTTTTGAAGGTGATGGAGTTTGCTTTCTGACTATTTAGGGCCCTCTGACCTCTATGTTTTATAGATGAAACTGTAGATAAGGGATGCGCAATTCAAACGGTATGATTGGTTGATGATTACAGTTCAAATGTTCTTGTCATTAAAAGAACCTCCTGGCCTTGCCATAAATAACAATTGAAGAATAGTAGAATTTCTCCTTCTTTATGTGTGCATAAACAAATTTAAACAGTTATGGTTATGTGGGAATGAGGCTCAGTGCTATTGTACAGACTAAAAATCATAACCTCCCTCTCTTGTATGGGACTTTCTGTTCACTCAAAGAGTATGAAAGAAACCAAACCTTGTCATGGTCTTTGGCTTGCAGGCAGTTCCATCTGCAGCCAGAAAATAGGTTTATTTATGACATGGCAGACTCAGTCTCAAGGCATGAAATCTGGCTTTACTCTTTTTGCATTAAGCCCAGCATAGAAAACCTCCCAAAATCCAACAGGATTTCTTCAGAGGATAGATTTGTTAAAAAATGCAACAGCCCAGCTCGTCTCTTGCTGCACGGGGAATAGAATCAATAGAGATGTAACATGGTGGCTCCAACCAGTAACTCTGTTAGCTCTCTTTCTATCTTTTCCTTTATCTGAATCGAAGCCATACGATGATTAAACTGGCCCAGAATGACAATGCTGGCCTCAGGGGAGTATCGCAGACCTGAAAGAACACACACAAAAGGCGCCTTTCGCTTTTTCAGTGGGATACTGTAGAAACCGATAAGACTGCAAAGAAGCATTAAAAAGGAACGCTGACATGCAAAGGATTCAAACTATACATAAACAAAAAGAAACTTGTATGCAATATTAATAAGGGGAAATTTTGAGAACATACACGATGGCTTTAAAAAATCCTCAAAGCACATGACTGACGATATTTTCAATTCTCCAGCAAAGAAGAAAAGCTACATTGTGTCAGTTCATCCCATATTCTGTTTTGCGTGTCCATTTGATCATACTGAAGAAATAAATATATCAAGCTAAATTTTGTTTTAAGCTGTAATAATTTGAAGAGCTTCTTATGTTAGTTTATTGTGTAGTAAGTAGTACATTTCTTGCGTACTATTTTCAGCTCTGGCTTTCTGACAGAGCAACAGCGGTATGAAAAAGTGCCCCACCCCCTCGTTTTAACATAAATTAGCTGTAGTGTCTCACATTTTTGGAAAGCTGAGTTTAGTTTCACTTGAATATGACCTGCCTGACAAAGTGGAGTAGACCAAAAAATCCTCAAAAGCCAGACATCATGCAACGATTCAAGGAAACTCAGGAACAAATAACAAACAAAGTCATTAAGATCTTTAACTCTGGGAAAGGTTATAAAACCATTTCTAAAGCTGTGGGACTCCAGCAAACCACAGTCAGAGCCATTATTCACAAATGGTGAAAACATGGAACAGTAGTGAACCTTCCCAGGAGCAGCCGGCCAATCAAGAATGGTGTTGTTAATAGTATTGGTCCAGGACGAACATTGCAACTGACCAGTTGTTGTGACGTCATAGCTTTGCCCATATGGAAAAGAAATAGAAAAAACTCATAAAAGACTTGCATAAGATGTGGCCTACTTCATATAGTGAATCATATAAGGCTTATATGATTTACTCATGAAAGTGGCCACTTTCTCATTACTTTCATATATTGTTTTAGTAAGTATCCAAAACATACAAGTTTCATTTATATAATTTTTCAAGGGATCTTATATCTATTTTCACTCTTGTATGCTTTTCATACAAGTTTTACACAAGACAAATACAAACTTTATAAGATTTATATATATCTTTTCCATATGGGTGGAATGTGGAGAAAAAAGAAATTAAACGTCTTTGTTTATATAAAACAGCAAAAATAGAGAGAATCCCAACAATCAGATGACCCCACCCCTCCATGTGCAAACACTTTGGTGACAGTGGGAAAGAAAAACTCCCTTTTAACAGGAAGAAACCTCCGCCCGAACCAGGCTCAGGGAGGGACGGCCATCTGTCATGACTGCTTAGGGGTGATGGAAGGAAATGTTTTCTTTATTAATTTGTACGTGATATTGTTGGCTTGCAATAGTTTTAACAGCTTGGCTAATGCTAAGTGAATGCTAAGACAAGGTTGTTGGTCAGTGTAGTGTTGATCGTGTACCAACATTATTATGACAGTCTAGGCAAAACAACAACACAGTGCTATCATGCCGTGCTCTAACCATATTGATGTGTTTTTAGCAGTTTGTGAATCAAGCTAAAGCTACACATAGCTATAAAGACATTTGAGACCTATTCATTCTTTGTTTTGGACTCTTCTTCACACTTTTTCTATGCAAGAAAATACAGGATATTGCAAGCCATAGCGCTAATTTAGATTCAATCCCGTTAAAGACAAAGCTAATAGGCTATATTTGTTCATCAGTTCATGGCAATCCAAGAGATGCAGTGGGGGAACAAACCCATGACTCTGAAAGCTTTTTGCAGAGGAAAACACCAGGTATTAATACGGAATTTGGCAGGAGGAAGAACTCTTAGCTCAGGTGTAGCGTGCAATATGAAATATCCAGATCGCTTCAGCAGTACAGATCGTATATCTGATTAATAAAAACTTAAAGGACATTAGATTTAAGCTTTAAATTTAAAGATTACATTAGAAATCTCCTGTTTTATTTTTTTCACATCTTTTTGAGAAGAAATGATTACACATTAACATTTGTTTTTCTTCCCTGGATAAAACGGCAACTGTTCCCTTAACTTGCTGTTAAATTTTGTGCCAAGCTCCAAATAAAGTGGTTGCGTATCATAAGCTACATGTTGCTCTGTGTGAAACACTGAATTTGAAATTTGAAAAACTTCTGTACCACTAGCTAGACGCTGCATCACAGGGATGAGATGGAAAAAAGGATTGTCACTGAGCGGGCTGAATCATGTCACCGCTTTAATCTCGCCATGGACCACTGGATTGCAGAACATGAAAACTGAATTTGCATGAAAGATTTTTTTTTGTGCCCCCTTTTCCCTGTTAATGCCCTATCGGCCCCCCTGGCTAAACTTTGCTAGATCCGCCCCTGCACAGTTACCAGCCGTCAGCTACGTAGAAAAAGATCCTCGAGTAGAAAGTAATATTAAATACATTCTAACAATAGCTGATCAAGCTTAAACGTGCTGCTGTTGTTCAGCCGCTGGTTTCCTCTTTCTGGTGCAAAGTGGGCCAAAAGCAAACCAGAGACACGGACTCGCGACAGAAAAGCCGATCAGCTGATCGTTAAGCAGTTTCATGATTGAAGTAGCAGCAAGAAGAGGCAGTCGCTTGTTAAGCTTAACGCAGGAATGCTTTACAAACATTCAGAGATGGACTTACACACTTGCTTTACTTCTCTCGGGATAACTTTGTCGGAGATGAAATGCCGGGTTGCTAGCGAAGCTCCACATGCTATCCAGACCACTGACAGGTCCCGCATGCCACAGCCGCTCTATCACGTGATGCATACTGCTCCGACGTGCTAACCTGAGGTGAGTTACGGTGTGTTGCAAGTTTTGTGAGGTGCTTTCGTGATATTTAATGGATCGGATTACATTTTTTATTTTTCTCCGATATCCGATCCAGTAATTTAGGTCAGTATCGGACCGATACCGATACGTAATATCGGATCGGTCCATCTCTAGTTTCTGTAGCTTCTGTGCTCACAGCCAGAGCCATGTGTTTCAGAGAGTGCTGTTTGGGATATCTGACATCAAACTTGGCTCTGTAGAAAAAAAAACATGTTTTGAATCCAGGTTAAGACCAGTCTGGAGCTGGATTTTTTGGCTAACAATATCTTTATGACTTAAAAAAGGGGAAAAGAATATAAGATGGATTATTGATTTTTATTTTTGGGCATGGCAGGAAGAGTTGAAATTTCTCCTTTTTCCTGTCGTTTTGAAAAGGCTTCTATTTAAGATGGCTTTACATTTAGAGCGCAAAAAAAATTGCACCTAGCAGCCAATCTACAACAGCCATTCAATTTCCCATCCATTTGTACAGAAATTGGCCGTAATGCAACCAGAGGGTGCAGCAGGGTTGCTCACAAGAAAGCCTCAACAAGACTGGATCAAGCTAAATGGCTAAAATAGTTATTTACACCTGCTTCTAGACAACAAAAGCACATATTTTATTTTTATTTTCACAAATACACAATCAATAATGTGTCTGCACTGAAATAAAACACTACAAATACCCATTAGTTTTACTTACATGAAAGCTGTTTTTCTAAAAGATGCCAGTATTTTGCTATTTGATGTTATTGGTTGGTAGGAATTCAAGAGAGGAGAAAAGAGGACAAGCATGACTTGAAATTTTGAGTTATTTTGTTGGAATTTTGACTTAACTCTGCAAATCAGGAAGCTGCTTACCCAGAAGCAGATGGCATAGACAAATGCGTACTGAAAATCAGGTAGTGATATCATCAATGTGCTACCGAAATGTAGTAAACATGAACAAGCTACTTTTATGCTAATGCCTGTGAGTCAGCTAATAGCACATTTCATCATTTGTAAAGCCATGCTGAGAGTACTCAGCAGTTTGAACATTTATTTATTTTACTGGGCCATTTTAGCCTTTATTCAATAGTAACAGTGTAAAGAGACAGAAAACTGGGGAGAGAGGGGAAGACATGCAGCAAGGCCCACGGATTAGAATCAAACCAGGGTCTACTGCTCTCCCTGGCCATATAGCATATTGTCACCTGCTCATCCCACTAAGCTAACCCGATGCTTGAACATTTGAACATTTATGACAAGCAGCAGTAGCGCTGGTAACTCAGCCGAATGCTGCTAGCGTAGTTGTAGCATTGCTAGCTTAGCTATAGCACTGGTAGCTAATGCCTTCCATGTTCTGCTTCAGGATAACATCGAAATGATGGTTAATTTTGGTAAGCACCTCATAGTATAACAGTCATGTTGACTACAGCGCTTCCTGATTAGCCGAGTTATTTTCTTAAACGTTTTAGCTGATTAACTCAAAACTTTGAGATACATGAGTTATGGATGGCTAAAAAAAACATTTTCAGTGGCGGAAACAAGCTTCCATACAAACCAGAGCAGATGAGCACATCAGTAATGAAAAGCAGCTCTTTACGGTGGTTGCAGAAAATCACCACACAATGTACATATTTGGATTACACCTCCTTAGGGCTCCATTAATTTTGGAGTATCTCATGAGCGCTCTTTATAAAACAGGAAATCAAGAGAGTGGGAGTTTAGAAGTTCATAACAGCATTCATGTTTTAGCATTTACAATTTGTCTTCATTTGTAGTCGGTATCTTTTTCTACCTGCTGTTTTGAAGAACAAAACATTTACAGTGCCCTCCAAGAAGGGGTCGCAAGGACCAGCTAAAGACATTGTGTAATATTTTGCCACTTGACCAACGTAAGTACATTGTTTTTTGTTTTTGTTTTTTATGTGTTATTCAAAATCAAACCCTCGATTCCTGTTTTTCCTCCCACTTGTGCGTCAGCAGCATGTACTGTACACCTCTCTCAGTCACCAGGAAATAACAGCTTGACCTGGGCCAGCATGCAGGCTGACCCAGTGCAAGCACAGAAAGCAAGCATGGGAGAAAACCTGAAAAAATATGACGAGTCTGTGTTTTTGAGACGCTGATCTCTCTCTGTGCAACAGGAAGTTCTGCAAGTGATGAATATGCATGCGAGGGTGGTGAGGAGGGGGTTCTGTTTTGTACATTGTGTCCAACAGCACTGGTTCCTCCAGGTGTTCATTTAACATAATTGTGTCCGCACATGTTAAAAAACAAAATACTCAAGACATCTTCTCTGTCCTCAGTCTCACTTGTGGTCGAATGGAGTGAAGTGGAGTTCGGGCTCTGCTCCCATCTGTGTCTCCAATTGCTTCTTCTTTTTATGTCCCCTCACAGCGCTCAGTCATATCTGTCAGGGACACACAGGACAGAGCATGGCTATAATTACTGTGGTTGTAAATCCTCTAAAAAAAAACTTGTACATGTACACACACAAACACTTCTCCCTACATGTACACACACAAACACTTCTCCCTACATGTACACACACAAACACTTCTCCCTACTTGCACAGTGTGTCCTCTTTGGAAGCAACATGGAGGTAAAAATAGCAAAGAAGCTGTTATCAGCTCCAGCGTGCGTTTACGAAGGTAGTCACAGCTTTTTTCTCTCTCTTTTTTCAAGTTGCTTAAACAGACATCTTGAGCTCAAAGAAATCATTACAGTGTGATTTAGAGTGCACAGTAAACAGGATTGCCTGGCAGGATCAGGTTAGCAGTAAACGGTGTCTACAGTTTCAGTGCTATCATCCCTGGGGTGTTTGGTTTTTGTTCCAAAAGAAAGTTTATCACCGTGCACTATGTATAATCTCTTTAAATGAACGGCGCCTCTGGAATATGGAGCTGAAGCTACAGCTTTTCACAGACAAAATGTGTCCATCCTTATCATTCCTGCAGAATTGTTTGAAAGTCCATGAGGGTACTACGTTTCCAAGATTTGTTCCTATGGGTTATAATTGGTAGTGGAGAATCAGAATCTTGCCTATAGGCACAAAACAACTTAGTTAGGTTTGCAGTTACAAATACAGGCTCTTCATTGCCATGGTCACAATCGTAAACACCAATAAAGGCGTACAACAGACATTGTCAAGTAACTTGGACTATGGAAATAAACAGCATTATCTTGCATTAACTTCCAATGTTTGACCAACCCATCCATCCACCCCTCCATCCATCCAACAGGGACTATTCACGCTACAATGTCCCTCAGGCCATCTCCGCACGCATCTTTTTCTCTCGCGTCACAGTGTGGACTGCGAAAACTGAGATTTTCGAAAACGATGACACATTTTAGTCATATATGACTAAAACTAAGACGGCGGGCGGCATTGTACAGCAGTTTTTTTGTTTGCTCCTAATTTTGTCAGCCCTATTACAGATTAATATCAGTTTGGACATGCTCCAGATAGCTCCAGATAAAACTCGGCACTTGACATTTTGCCACGCCGTTTCAAAGAGCCGGAAAGTAAATAAATGGCAGACGAAAATGATGCAGGTTGAATGGTCTTACATTTGATGCATGCGCAGTACAGGGACATTTTCAGTGTGGATGAAACAACTGAAAACGGTCGCGGAGCGTTTTTAGACGAAAACGCTGTTTTCAAATTTATCAGTGTAGACGTAGCCTTACTCACATCACTGCTTCTGCAGCGAGGATGTGAGATACACGAGGGTTTGTGAGATACACGAGCCAAAACCTCCAAATGAGAAATCTTTTTTTCCCCATAGCCACTCCTGAACCAAGTCAACCCAAGCAATCAAAGAGTTGTTACCAGTAGGTAATGAAAGCAGAGATGAGTAGTCATGCTTATAACACTGGAGCCTCCATTTGTACCTGTACTCACGCCAACAGAAGAACTGCTGTGGCCACATTTTCGATGAAGTGATCTATGGGCTGGTTTTCTGCTTTGCTCTTAGCTTTGTGTTAATATTTAAACACCAAAAGAAAGCACTTGTGTGCATGCTGAGTAGGATAGGGATTTGTGCAAGTGTATTGGGAGGAAGCCTAAGGTATGAGAATGCAAAGCAGATCTCACTTCCTGCTCTGCTTTGGGCCAAATTACTTTGGGCACAATGGGGTGTTGCCAGACACAAACATAATTTATGAGTAGAGCCCTCTGCATTACTTCTTCTTCTTCTTTTTTTTTTTTTACAACAGTATATGACTATTGCTAAGGGAACAACTTTTAAATAGTTAGCTTAACCCCAGCTCCCTTTTAAAAACAAAAATCAATCTTCATAATCTGCTCTGTTGTTATCGTCTTTGCAGCTTTACTTGATGGATTTCAATCTCAGCATTGGAAAGCATAAGGTGTTATAATCATAATAATCATCTTATTCAAAAGTAAGTGCACATTTATCTGAGTTTAATCAAAAAGGTCAGAGAAATTATGCTAGAGTCTTCACAGGCCTTTTGCAGGCAGAAAATTTCCCAAAAGTCTGACCACAAATCAAGGATGCTGCAGAGAATGCACATCTGAATCCAGATGTGGAGCTCATCAGTAGAGGAGGATTGCCAGAAGAACATCATTAAAGGTAGTTACGGAAATGTGATCAGAAAGTGTTTTTTTTAAGCAAAAGACAAAAAAAACCCATTAAATAACCACAAAATGTGTTGCAGACTCTTCAATAGTAATTTTACATTTGTGCTCCTCAGCACGTACTCTCATAGATAAAACAAGTTTGCCACATAAGTCAGTCACTACTGAAGCATCCTTGTTTGGAGACAGATAATGAACACACGTGCAGCTAATGAGTTGTGTGATAAGGAGGTTTATGTAGATTATTCACCCATTTTCATAATCCCTCATTTAACTTGAGGTGTGGGGTGGGGAACCTGCACAGGCACACGAACCTGGAAGCTCTATGCAGAGAGACCCCAGTTTACTCCTGTGAGGCAACAATATTAACTCTTACACTACTGTAGTCAACAAGTCAACATGACTGTTATACTATGAGGTGCTTACCAAAATTAATCATGGACTATAATCACTCATCATTCATGGGACTGATTCTTTTTATTGTTAAGGCCTAAAAATAAACGGTGTGAAAACAAAGTTGACATCAAGCGATGATGAGCTGCTCCTGATGGGGTTTTTTGTCGGTTTTGCTCCTGATGTTTCAAAGAAAGAAAATTAAGAAACTGAGAATCTGGGTCCATCCAATTTTTCATGAGAAGAGAGAGGGGGAATTTCATGGTTTGACCCAGGTCTTGCTGGCAGTGTTGGGAACACATGTGAGGAGGGAGAAATAATTCCAGAGAGCCGATTGACCTGGAGCAGCATCTTGCTGTGTGTCTGAGGTAAAATAATGTTATTTTACCAGTGTTACCTGCAAGTTCTGAGCTCTGACCGCTTGTGCCAAATGCAGTGGTGCAAATACATTCTGCGAGATTACATGGTCGGCGTGAACAGCGGCAGTAAGAATGAGGGGACTCTCATTCTCACTCTCTTTTTAACACATATTTAATAATATTTTTTAAGTCCTGTCTGTGTTAGTTTAGATTTTACATTATATGTGGTACAGTATGACAATGTCTAAGGGAGGACAGGCAGGAAAAAAACTGCACAGATTTTAGGTGTCTGGTGTGTAAAGGCCTTGACTTTACACAGTATGCATTACACAATACTTTACATTATTTTTGTGTTGTTACTTTAACACGGCCTTGAGATGGATTGTCACATATTTACCATTTAACAAAGTAAACTTTAGGCCATGCAATAACATAAATCTTGATCCTAATATGGACACACACAAGACCTTTTCCTGGTGTTTTAGTATTAACACAAAGCTGAGTGCAAAGTTGAAAAGCAGCCCAAAGATCACTTCACAGAGATTGCCAAAGCAATTCCATTGTAGAAACAGGTGCAAACAGGGTACACATGAAACGAGCCTGACTGCTCATCACTGCTTTTGTTACCTGTTTGTCAGGCTCTGACTGCTTGGCCAGGGTCAGCATACACTTCAGCTTCACTGTGTACTGGCTTAGTGCAAAGAGTCCATGTCAGGTTATCAGCAGTTGTTTCAAGGCACACTGCTCTTTCTTGTCCTTTTGTGAAATAAAATTACACCGTGTGTAAAAGGTTGTGGACTCCTCCTGAAGTCAGATACCAAGTAACAAATCTTTGCCACTGTGTGATTAAACTGCAGTGTGATTACTGAAAATGACTCTATATGTGCTGTTAAAGAAAAATGTAATTACTTTATAGAGATTTACTTCCAACATTGTTGATCAAGATATATATGACTTAATTGGTAGATAAAGGATGACATGAAGTGGGAAGACTAAAGCAGAGCACTGCAGAGAATTCTGGGAGGTGAGGGTTGCATTCGTCACTGAACGCCTTGCCAATCTGATTAATTGCTGTATTACTGATTGTTCCAAATTATTGAATAACTTCATTCACTGCTGCTGTACTAATCAATATATTTTATTTGTGATGAAAACATATAGATTGTACATCCCTCAGCCAAGTCCATAGAGCAACAAGCACATAAGCTCTCGCTAATTGGTCTAGACTCTGAAAATAACACGGAGCTGCCATTACTCATCGTGTGTGCTTTGATATAAGCAGCCCTGCTGGCAGTTTGCAAATGGATTAAGACAATTAACAGATGGACTCTCCTTCACCTCACCTTGTTTTTTTAAATTGATCTTGTTTAATTGATCGTGGAGTCATGCACTGTAGTACCAGAGCAACAGCTTAATGGCATTACAACAGACAGCATCAGTTCTCTTAAGCACTTTCTACAGCTAAGTGCAACACTACTAGCGGCTTATTGAACACGCTAAATAATCATCATGTTAGCATCACCGCAAGCTTTATTGTTATAGATTGAACATTCATTCCTTTTTGGCCTCAACCTAAAATGTCTTCTCATAGCTCACATTTACCTAAGTCTGCGTTTTACCACGGTCCTCGTTGTTATTCTAATCATATGGATGTGGGTCAGATGCAAATCCATCCATTCGGCATCCGTTCATCTTTTTACAGATTTATTGCGGTTACACACAAGTAGAAAAGCCCATGCAGTTGGTGTTATATATGCCATTCCTAGTATACTGACACAAAGAATCAATTAAATTTGGTCTTTTCTGGGCTGAATAAAGGCATGCTTAAATGATGGGTGGTCCAGAATAATATTATCTGCTATTTTCAGTGTACTTCTAACTTCATTTAAATTATTAAAGTATAGACAGATTGTTTGCAATGGTCTTTTCACTTGTTCCACAGAGACACTCAATGAAGACAAATTCCAGTGCAATAAAAATGACCTTTCCTGTTCGCTACATCTTGATGAACCCAGGCCCTTTGATTAATGAATATTCATCAAAGAGGCTGTGTTTTTCTCAATATCTGCAGACTGTTCCCAAATGTAATCAGTATCTCCCTCGGAAAAAAGAACAAAAGAAATAAAGAAAAGACCGGGCACTATAATGGAATCTAAGGCGTAATTTGAACAATGCGTTTAGTATCTTTGAGATGGGAAATATTTAATTAGTCCGTTCCCAGTAAGCTCACTGTGAGAGTAAAAATTTACAAATGGTCCTCAGCTATTTTCTTTTAATATTTACTTTGAAATAGTGATGCATAAATGTCCTTTAACAGCATGTAAAATACTTAAATACCCTAAGAAAATACTGATGGTTAAACAACTCACATTAGGTTTTTAATGCCAGATTGAGGAGGTGGTAACATTTCCCAATTGTGTGTTATGTACTGTGTGTTGAAATTGTTTATAGACCAGTATCCAAGCCTGTTAATGTTCACTGTTCACACACTGATTGCTGTGACCCCTCGAGGTACCCTAATTTCTGCTTCTTCTGGGCTATATTCTCAGCAGCATATTAAACATATCAGGTCCCCATAAGGAGAATCATGTGCTAACAGCTGTCTAAATGACTCAGGTAAAGTTTGTAGCATGCGTGCTTGTTGTTTTTGTCTGCTTCCACTTGTCTTTGCACTAGGACGATGTCGGCGTAAATGTGCAGTCATATTCGTTGTGTTCCCACTAGTGCTTTCAGGTTAATCTCGTTGAAATGACATTAACGCCACAACGCGGCAAATCTCCGTTAATGAGTTACCGTGGATCGCCCCGTGCGTGGGGCTGGACGGCCAACACCTTAACGAGCTAACTGCGCTAACACACTAGCTCCCACCAATTGAGCATTGCGTGGCACATCCGACATACTGTTTTACTTTTGTCCATGACGCACTTACCATCAGGGTCATGCTTCACATGAAGACCAAGATAGTTTCAAACGCCAGATCTGAATGAGGGTGGGGGAGGTTCAGTTTCGGGTAGCGTTGAGGTAGTTGCCATGTTGCAACGAGCTTAGCGTCTGTCTTGCTAGCTTGCGCTGTGCTCAGTGGATCTGCGCTCGACAGTGCAGCCTAAGCAGAGTAGTCGAACGCAGATCCACTGAGTGCTCAACACAGACAGCATCGTCAGAAGAAAAGTTGATAAAATAAATAAAAAAAATTGTATTGTTCGATACATATGCGTACCAAACCGAAAGCACTGTATAGAACGGTTCAATATCGATACGAGTATCGTTGCACCCCTACTGCTTATATCTTATCGCAACGGCCCAGCCACCCCGGTCTTTCATAAACTGGTCATCATTTTCATTTTACATTGTTGTGCAATTTAATTTGCATCAAAAAAATTGTCAAAATATATAATACACGTTTTGCAGCTGTGAGTCATGACTTGGTCTCATTTGTTTTCATCACCCTAGTCTGATTCTCTTTATACCCACTCATTTCCCCACACTTCCTTTACCCTCCAGCACTGTGTTTGTCTTACTGCCTTTATCATTCCAAGGAACTAAACACAAACTAATGTCACTAGTTTCACAGGTGCACAAAAATACTGTATAATTCAAAAATTGTACTAATGGTGCTACTTGTAGGGAGAATTGTCCATTCAGACATTCACAGTCCATCGAGCCAAATTCAAAAACCATCCTGGACCAAAGTGGTGGACAGAGTAAAATGGCCATCTACCTAAGAATGTATATACAACACGTCTATTCAACGTAAATTCATTATATTATTGTCTGAACCTTTGAAACTTAGTGCTGAAGGCAACACAACGCTGAAACCAGTGCGGAGGACACAATCTAAAGGCTGGAAGAGACAAATTAAAGCAATGTGAAGCAACATAAAAGAGAAAGTAATTAAAAACAGACTTAGAATGCAAAGACAAACGGAGAGTGGAGCAAAGACAATGCAGGGACAAAGGAAGACATTTAGAAACCACAGGCGAAGAACCAAATGACGACTAAGTAGCGCGATCGTGAACATGACCTGAATGTTCTAAAGCACAAAACGTTGAAGGAAATGAGCAAACTGCATTAGTCTTTGAGCTCTCATTATGCTTTAATATCTTTCTGAATATGCTGGACCCGAGCAATACTTTAGCTGCATTGACTTTCAAGTGTAATGCGTTCGCCTCCGAATGTGTCAGTACGTATTCGCGTGAACGGATGCTTTTTGGATGTGGAAACACATGTAGTGTTTCCACATCCTGTATACTGGATCCATTGACTGGAACACTTAGCATCGCCCTGCCCTGTAAAGGTAAGCACTCTGCAAAGTGCAGAACGCACACGTGTGCGCTCACAAACTTGGCACACAATAGGGATATTTAACACATTCTCCACTCTATTGTGTTGTTTGCAGGTGCTGTGACAATTTCTGGAAGAGAGAATCATCAGTTTCTCATTCAGCCTTTCCTCTGATTCAATTTCATTCTGGGTTTTTTTTTTCATAGTACACAGCAATAAGAAGTCACGCAGAGACTCAATGGACTCTTATTTGGATGCTTGGATACTTCAGTACCTGGTTTGCTGAGGCTAAATGTCCAACTGATCTGCAGTAAAATATTTTAAGGATTTCTGCTTGCATAAATCATGTTTTCCACTTATTTATTTTAATACGCACCAATTAAAATGACATATAAGTGTCTAACAATGTAATAAAAAGAGAGAATACATGTTGGATATACCTAGGGTTAGCGTTAGGAATAGGGTTGGAGACCTTGGAAAATTAAAGGCGATCTATTATAATAATAATAATAATAATGGATTGCATTTATATAGCGCTTTTCGAGAACCTCAAAGCGCTTTACAATTCCACTATTATGATGATTTCCACATCCATGCTTTCATTTTTTGTGCTACTCAAATAGTTTTGAATGATTTGTTGTAAGAACCCATCCCTATGATATCAAACTGTAACTTATGGCAGGCCATCAGTTCAACTACCAAGCTTTCCATCCATCCATCCATCCATCCATCCATCCATCCAAGAGGCCCCTTACTATAGGAGTTTATTCTGCATTAAACACATGTCTTTTCTGCCAATCAGTGGGAGCTGAACATGCACTGATTAGCAGTGTTCTGTGTTTGTGAGGTTTGACAGGTGTATGTGAAGTCACCTTTAGCTCATCAGATGAAGTGGGACTGTGAGTAAAAATTCATTAGGTGGTTCAAGTAAAAGTTCTCAGATCAGTAGGTATTCGCTCCAAATAAAGCCAGCATTCATGCCATCTGAACATATGTCTTCACCTAGCTATTGGTGCTTCCATAATTATCTTTAAGTGCATGCAGCCCCAGTTTGATAGTCAAGCTTAGAGAAGTTTCTGCACCTTAATTTAGTAGATCAGGGGCCAATTGTCTTCACTCTTTCCCTGACAACCACCCCAGTACTCTGTAAATATCCATAAAGATGTGGTTTGATGACCACTTTGAATAGTTTCCTGGTTTGGGTACCTACAAAGACAGAGACCATTCCTGACTCATTCCTGATGCAAAGCCCATCATTTTGTTCTATAAGCAAGCCTGAATATGACAGACACCACTCAGATCAGAGGAGAGCTTCAAGGATGGTCCTTAGTAGGTGTTCAAGGAGCAAAGAGTTAAAACTTGTTACCGTATGTTGCTTCAGTTAAGTTAGAGTAGCCTGATAGGATCCTGTTAAATGACTTTATTATACTAAATATTGCAAACTCAACTCTACTTGCACACTCCAAGTGTTTTATACAGTCTGATCCACCATTTACACAAGCTCTTGTTTCCTACGTTGAAGTGCTTTCTATCTAAGATTTACACACATTCACCCTCCAATCAGCAATCACCAACACTCTGTCTTTCATGACGTCATGGTTAAGTGTTTTTTAATGAGGGCACCTTAACTCCATCTATTAGTGACTACCCTAACCCTGCCTTCATAATACAGTCAACGAACTTCTGTCTCAAAGTTCAGATGGTTCTCTCAGGTGACTTTGTAAGCACATTTAGACTCACACAACAAAGATAATAGCAGACACACAGACAAACACTTAAGGAGTGAGAGATATAAAGAGAGAGGGAGAGGCATCATGGGACCTTGGACATACAAAATCCACCTGGCTGAAATATTCAGAAGTGTTAACAAGCCCGAGACGGATATGTGGGACTTCCCCCTTCTGGTCTACTATCTTTGCCTCTGCTAAACATTATTTTATCCCTGGTAGGGACAAGACACACATACCCCTCCCCCCAAAGTCTTTTTTCTTTTTTTTCCCCTTCACAAATCACACTCTGCTGAGGTCTGCACTACGAAGCTCGATTTGGGCCTGAAGGACAGTAACCTCAGGTTTAGCCTTGGTGTGACACAGATCGTTCACTGCTGATCAGTCAGCAAGTATATATGTATATTACCTGCTTATGCATATTGTCCATTGTTGAATACTGCTGTTTTGTATAGTCATATAATGCTAAAATAAACTGAACTTTATAAGCTAGTTATTGACCTTATACATGTTATATTCATAGTTGGTTTGTCCTACAGCTGGATACGGCCCAGGCTGTAAGGCGAGCTGCAAGTTTATATTATATTTATATGGTTTATATTTGAAAAAAGAAAAACAGCTGTACTATGAATGGTCAATCACTGCTTCAGTGGACAATTGTCTGACTCATTGCTGCTGACTAACACAGCCATGAAATATTCATTGTTGGCTTATTATCCGATGTTTTTCCAGCTTCCTGCTTTGGCTGCGAGCACATGCTTTATCTCCTCTTTACTTTGCAGCATGCATGTCCCACTCAGGTCCTAGCGGGCATGAAAGTAAGGAAGATGAATCTTCGCTTTTTGAAAGGATTTTTTCTTTATAGGAGGCACACATTTGGGGACTATTTGACGACAGCGTGCTTATAGGGTATATAAATGAACATTCAAGTGTAGTTTTTCTCCTCAAGATGATGTTTCATTAATGCAAGCTCTACAGTTTGGAGCCGCCTAAGCTTGCTGACTCTTATCCGCATCGCTCTAGCTCACCACTTTGTTCTTCTGCTGTTAGAATAGCACTGGGCAGAAAATAGAAAGTTGAATGACTGCTCATTGGACACCTGTTGACTTGAGATTGCTATGCATCTGGCTTTGCACCCTTGCACTGATCTACCTCCTCCATCACACCCCCTCCCTCCTCCTCCCACTGTCATTTTCTCCACAGTCATGTTCCAGCAAACCTCCCCTGTGTCCTCAGTGGCAGCCAAAACCTTACAGCCCACTTGGCAGCATCCATCAGGCAAGTTGCACCATCTTTGCCAAAGCCTCATTAAGAGCTCATCAGCCACCATGTGGATCTCAGTGTGCTGAGGAAGTGAGGGCTCACTGATTTCCTCTGCCATTTCCTGTATATCCACATATGTAAATTATTCAGCTAAGTGGGGAAAAGAGCAAACTTCAGCGTGGTTTCTTTCTCCATCTTTAAGGAATTGTGTGACTTTTGTTTGAAGCGCTGAAGGAAGCATTTAGCTACCAGCCCTTCAAACAAAGTTGATTGCAAAGCATATTAGCGGCACAGTGTTATAAATCTCCGTGGAAGGGCTGGGAGAAAATCTTACAGGCTAATTATTGTGGTTATCAGAGTTTCTATTGTTATGTACTTCACATACTCTGGACCATGTTCAATTTGGATGCCAGCTTGTGGAATTTGGACTACAACACTACACTTCTGGACGAGAAATAGATCAAGACGTGTCGAGTGTAAAATCGCGTGTGGGGGTGTGTTTGGGCCTGGGTGGAATTTTAACTGAATGTCCGGGTAGAAGACGGGTTAAAAGTAGAGCTGGTGTTCCAGTTTTGTATTCTGCTTGTTATGGCTTCTTATTCTGACTCCCTCTGCTCTGGCAGGACACACAGACCTAGCTCATAGCACTTGGCTTAACACCCATAGCTCAGTGGCTTGTTCCTATCTTTGCCCTGCAGCACTGCAGGCCTCATCCACACATGCAATCACAACACTGCACACAAACATCTATTAATGGGAGAATGTGTGTGGTTTTTTTTTTCCACAAATACACTTTTGATTTAAGCTTTTATTTGATAATTAACTTTAAACGTTCATCAATTGAATGGTGTTTTGATTTACTCATTACGGTGGTGTGGTAATTAAATTTTCTCACTCATTACATATGCAGATATAGTAATATTATTAAAAAAATTTTTTTTAAATATTATTAAAATCTTTATTTATGTTTTGCTTGGTGCTTGGAAAAAGCAACGTAGCAATAACGCTGATCATTTTCTAGCAATGCAATGTTTCTTGTTAATTGTTGTTAACGTGTCAATGCACTTTTCTATATACAGCACTATATATGTGCATGTATGTGATGTACGTAATAAAAATTAAATACTACACTAATGAGTGGTGTAGTATTTAATTTTTATTACGTACGTTCGACTGTTTCATTACAGCAGCAGAATACAGATAGAATTTGGTATCTAGACTGCAAGCTTTTTTCTCCATGCAAATATAATGCACACAGAAATTGTGTAAACATTCCCCCTGAGTCCCAGAGGGTGGATGC
>NW_020535636.1:0-57572 GCF_900246225.1 Astatotilapia calliptera | reverse complement strand
ATATCGAGAGAACTCCACTCTTGAGTGAGCATGATGATTGAGCAGTCCGTTTTATTTTGCAGATTCAAGCTGCTCTTCAAAATATTCGCCACCAGATGTCACCGGAGAGGACTGTGTTGAAAGCTTCGAGTAATGAACCATTTTTCAATGCAAGCTTCAGTGCTTCGGAAAGCTTCATTTGGCATCACTAATACCAGTAAACTAAACAGGCTGGCAAATGGACCACACAGAGTGGATGGGAGATCGCAACACTGACTGAAGAAAACACAGGGCTTAAATACACAGAGTGAGCAATCAGGGAATGGGAGACAGGTGGGAAACAGCTGGGACAAATCAGGGCTAACAAGACAAGCGAAGCAAAACCAGATACATTAACATGAGACATGGACATTCAAAGTAAAACAGGAAACATAGCACAGAGACGTGGACTTGACAAGGGATACAGCTGACAGGGAGACAGCAACTTTGGAACACAGAGACATAAACCATAGGACAGAGAACTCTAAGGAATCAAAAGACTAGAAATTATAAATAATATCAAAGTTCAATAATAATGTAAAACTGAAAACTCTGGGTTGACAACCCAGGCACCCAACAGTAAAAGCTCTGCGTTTCACTTAATTTTTTTTGGTTTGACTTGTACCTGTAAATGCCGGCAAAGCCACTTTACTTTGCGCTTTTATTTTGAAGAGTACCTTAGCACTTCCTCTTTTATTGTGTCAGACTTCCTGTTCTGTTCTCGGTGAGGCGACGCAAACACGTTGCTTCAGAACTGGCTAAAAGATGCGCATGGAGGAGGTTGGCTAGCTGATTCAGCATGATTAGCACCCTTGGAAGCAGAAAGAGGTTGGTTAATGATTGCAAACGATTGTTTATGTATTTAAGAGACAGAAAGGTTGTTGTTAATTCATTTTATTAAATGCTGTAACATAAATAGTTTAAAAACTATTCATTTATGTCAATATCACTGTTTGGGTTAATCAAAATAATTTTCTATAGTAAAATGCGAACATTTCTGCACTTTCTACTTGAATGTTTAATGGTATTTGTTTGTGCATCTTTATAGTTTCATGGTGCCATATTGTCGGTGGTTAAAGGAGGAGAGAATAAAGTTGCATCAGTCGAAGCTCTCTGCGTCACGAGTGGTAATTCCAAGTGGGCAGCTACAGTGAAAACTCTGACTGCAAGAGACCTGCCATCCCTGCAGAGAACCTGACACCATTTCATCAGAGATCCAGCTACCAACCTGTTACCAGCCAGCTGATTCCACTCGCATCCACAAACTGCACTCGCAAGGTTAGAAAGAACAGCATACTAAAACTCAAGACTCCAGATACTGAAAGAGACATTGACTACCAAGAAGAAACACGGGACTGCTTACACACATGCACAAGCTTAATGCATAACTAGAAACTCTTTAAATAATGTTACGAGGCCAAAATAATTCATGGACTGCCAACACATAATATCCCTGAATCTGGTTAATGTTTCTTGGTGAGCGAAATGTGTTTTTTGTGGAATAATAATTCACAGGATGTCTGTTTATGAAAAGGTTTAAAAGGTGAAGCTCATTAGCTAATTTATGAACATTTGTTGTTGCTGTCTTACACTAAACATACCTTTGAATGTCCATAATCAGTAAATGTTTGACATAGCGTTACTCTGTGGTAAAGATTAACTACAGCTTTAAAGTATAGTCAAGCAGTAAGGCAATCAAAGCTACAATCGACTTAAGGCAGCTACAGAAACAAAATGTCACTACCGGAAGAGCAAACAGACAACCCCACAAACGCACCATGTGAATCCAGCTCATCAGAAGAAGAAACAGACAACCCTATAAACGCACCATGCAAATCTAGCTCACGTGAGAGAAAATTAACAGAGAAAGGCCTAGAGATGCAAAAGCACGATATCAGAAAGCGTGAAAAATCATTCAACAAGACTTATAACTCTTGGAAGCTCGTAGCAAGGGAAACTAGAACAAAACTAAAATCCCTCTGCTCAGCAGAAGACCTCAATAAACTGCAGCAAAACATTGAAGCAAAGCACGACGCTGTAAGTTCACAGTATGAACCTATCCTGCGTAACAGTAACACCACACCTGACATTGTCAACAAAATGGACGCCTGTGTTACGCTAACAAAGGAGGTATGTAACCTCATAAGTGACCGTCTAAAGACTGTTCATGAGGAATATAATAACCATCTTGAGAAAGAAAGAGTAAGAGAAGTGTTAAGCAAGAACGAATATAGGTCTGTTTTTGGCGACAGCATAACGGAAACTGCAAGCTCTATAGAGTTGTCAGAGCAATTGAGCCGTCACTCTGGCTCATCCTGTACCCGCAGCAGTAGAGTAGATGCAGAAGCAGAGCTTGCTGCCAAGCTGGAGCAATCAAAGGCTATGGAAGAAATTCGAGCACAGCAAACACATCTTCACAAGTTAGAAAGTGAATGGAAACTCAAAGAGGCAAAAATGTTGTCAGAAATTAAACTAAAAGAGGTGGAAATGCAACAACAGTTGGAACAAGAAAGAGCAAAACTACAGCAGTCACAAGCAGACAAAGAAGTTGCTATAGCAATAGCTCACGTGAAGGCGTACAACAGCCTTGAAGGGTTTGAGAACCACAACGGGGAAATTGATAGTAAAATTAGCTCTGCTTGCTACAGAAGGCAAATTGAACCTCAGCTGAATCCAAATGCCGCATCATTCCAACCCCACCAAGCAATTCCAGAAATGACAATGACCCAGGAGTCTGTCAGCTTAGCACAAGCAATCGCTAGCTCATTAAGTATGAATCGCTTGCCAGTCCCTGAGCCTGCCACATTCAGTGGGGACCCTTTCCAGTTTACCGATTGGAAAATGTCATTCATTAATCTGATTGACCGAAAACCCCTTCCAGCAAGCAAGATGTTTTATCTGAAAAATTATCTTGCAGGAGAAGCACGCAAAGCGGTAGAAGGTTTCTTTTACCAAAATTCAGAAAATGCATACAAGGGAGCATGGAAGGTCTTAGATATGGGAACCCATTCATTATACAGAAAGCATTTCGTGATAAACTCATGAGATGGCCGAAAATCAGCGCAAATGACCCACTAGCGCTACGAGAGTTTGCTGATTTCCTCAAAGGATGCTCTGAAGCAATCCCACACGTCAAAGGACTAGCTATCCTAAACGATTGTGAAGAAAATCACAAATTGCTCAAAAAACTGCCAGAATGGATCGTGCGCAAGTGGAGTCGAATTGTCGTAGATGAACTTGACGAATCTGGCACCTATCCAAATCTTGCATGCTTCACAGACTTCCTGAGTGGAGAAGCACGGATAGCTTGCAACCCGATAGCTTCTCTACTGTTGATGAATTTCAAACCTGTAGATGATCGAATCCCAAAGAGAGCCAAAGTCTTCAACACAAACATGCAACCAAAGAGTTCCGCTCAGGAGAAACAAGACACAAACATTAGTAAACCAAAATCACCTTGTTCTGTTTGTAGAAATGAAACTCATGGAATCTCAAAGTGTCCCATCTTTGCAGCTAAGAGTGTTGAAGATAAAAAGGTATTCATCCATGAAAACCGGCTCTGCTTTGGATGTTTAAGAAAAAGGTCATATCACCAAAGATTGCAAAAGGCGACACACGTGCAACATTTGTGAACGTCATCATCCAACCTGCTTGCACGAAAACAGAAAGCAAAACCCTGCAGAAGCAGTAACAAATAGCCCCACAGAAGAACTGCAAGCCAGGAAACACACAAGGTCATGTCTCATACATCAACACAATGCGTTTCGGCTACCTCAAGTATTGTCCCAGTCTTTGTGTCTCTGTACAAGAACCACAGAGAGAAATACTCACTATGCATTGCTAGACACACAAAGTGACTCAACATTTGTCTTGGAGGACATACTTGATAAGCTGAATGTGGATGTCCAACCAGTAAAACTGAAACTCAGTACCATGACGGCTATTGACACAGTCATTTCGAGTAAGAGTGTTCATGGTTTACAAGTTAGAGGACTCCACTCTGAAGTTGTATCCAACTACAACAGGCTTATAGCCGCGACTTTATCCCAGTGGACAAGTCGTACATCCCAACAAAGGAAACAGCATTACTGTGGCCTCATCTCAGAAGCTTGGCGGAAAAGTTGCCGCCTCTCCAAGATTGTGATGTAGGGCTCCTGATTGATATGACTGTCCATCTGCGCTGGCTCCTCTTGAAGTCATCATAGGTGACAAGCATGAACCCTTCGCACAAAGGTCAGAACTAGGATGGAGTATAATTGGCTCATCAAACCCCCACCTAGACAGACAAGGAAACCAAAGCTTTGTGCATCGGCTCACAGTAAAAGAGTTGCCTGTTCCATCAGCGACAGTGTTCTAAAAGCCCTGGAATCAGATTTTGCTGAGAGAACCTATGAGAACAAATATGTGTCCCAAGAAGATGTCCATTTCATACAGTTCCTCAGTAATCACATCACACAAAGGAAAGACGGACATTACGAAATGCCTCTCCCTTTCAAAGGGAACAGCCCACCCAACCTGCCAAACAACAAGAGGTTAGCCACGGTACGTCTACAGTGTCTCAAGAAAAAACTAAAGGCCAACAAACAATACTACGATCAGTACCGAACATTCATGGAAGAAACCATCAACAGGGGTGATGCAGAGCCTGCTCCAACAGCATCTCAGGGGCAGACCGAGTGGTACCTACCACATCATGGAATCTATCACCCCAGGAAGCCGGACAAACTAAGAGTTGTTTTTGATTGTCGGCCAAATCCCATGGTGTCTCTCTGAATGATACCCTATTAACTGACCTGATCTTATCAACCCTCTGGTTGGAGTGCTTTGCAGATTTCGGAAAGAAGCCGTGGCCGTAATCTGTGACATTGAAAGAATGTTCTATCAATTCGCTGTCACCCCTGAATCCAGAAACTATCTGAAATTCCTCTGGTGGAAAGAAGGTGATTTGGAGAAAGAACCTCAGGAGTACAGAATGGCAGTTCATCTGTTTGGAGCTGCATCATCTCCAGGATGCGCCAATTTCGGTTTAAAGCATCTCGCACGACAACATCAAACTGATTATCCTCTAGCATCAGCCTTTGTGAAAAAAAACTTCTACGTTGATGATGGATTAACCAGCGTTCCATCAGTTGAGGAAGCCAAAGAACTGATCATTCAGTCACAAGAGTTGTGCAGAAAGGGAGGCATGCGCCTTCACAAATTCAACTCAAATGAAGAAGCTGCTCTCTCCAACCTGGACCCTTCTGAAAGAGCAGCAAACCATTGAACCTCGTGGGTTCGACCCCATCCCCTTCAGAACGCGCTCTTGGCATTCAGTGGTCGATAGAGGACGACACCTTCAGTTTTAACATCAGCCTGAAAGATCAGTCTTCGACTCGCCGTGGTTGTTTGTCCGTCATTGCCTCACTCTATGATCCCACTTGGATTTATCGCTCCATTCAGCCTAAGTGGAAAACTTATCCTACAAGAGCTTTGTCACAGAGGCATTGGATGGGGACGACCCACTCCAGAAGATGTGAAGCCACGGTGGGAGAAATGGATAAATGGTCTTTTCAAGTTGAAGGAGGTCTCAATTCCAAGATGTTACCACCCACACGACTTCCAAAACATTGTCAGAGTAGAGCTACACCATTTTTCGGACGCCAGCTGCTTAGGATATGGTGCATGTTCTTACCTGAGATATAAAAATGACAAAGACGAGGTTCATTGCAGCCTTGTGATGGGAAAGGCAAGGGTGGCACCCTCAAAGGTCACAAGTATCCCGAGGCTTGAACTCGCAGCAGCGGTGGTTTCTGCAAAAGTAAGCGTCCTGTTAAAGGCTGAGCTTGACATGAAAATTGATGATGAGTTCTTCTGGACCGATTCCCAAGTGGTACTTGGTTACATCAACAATGACGCTCGCAGGTTCCACATATTTGTCGCAAACCGTGTTCAACTCATTAGAGACAACAGCAATCCCAATCAATGGTATTATGTGGACACCTCAGAAAACCCAGCGGATCATGCATTCAGAGGGCTTCATGTTTCAGACATCCACTCTACAAACTGGCTGCAAGGACCAAAGTTTCTCTGGGAACGTGAGTTACGTCTAACACCTAGCACTCCAGCTGAGTTACTTGTTGGTGATCCCGAAGTCAAGACAATTCAGGTGCTCGCAACTGACGTCAGTACCTTCAATGATATTCTCGATCGTCTGAATCAGTTTTCATCTTGGACAAAACTCATAAAGGTGGTTGCAAGAATCAAAAGACTGAGATCTCAACAAAAGCATACTGAACATGTGACGATCGAGGAGCGTGAGAAGGCTGCTGAAGCAGTGATAAAGATCGTACAGCAGCACGCCTTCCCTCATGAAATAAAAACGTTTCAAGCCAAAGGTGACCTTCCAAACTCAAGCTCTCTCTTCAGTCTTGACCCCATCTGGTCTGATGGACTCTTGCGCGTTGGTGGGAGATTAAAGTGGTCGTCTCTTTGCCACAAAGTGAAGCATCCACTCATCGTACCAAGCAACAGTCATATAACCAAGCTCATTGTGTCCCACTACCATGCTAAGACATGCCATCAAGGTCGAAGCCAGACACAAATGGAGCTTAGAGCAAATGGATTCTGGGTCATTGGTGGGAGCAAGCTGGTGGCCAAAATGATACACACCTGTGTGCTTTGCAGGAAACTTCGACGACCTACAGAGAGCCAGCGAATGGCTGAACTCCCTAAAGAACGTCTTGAAGCCTCAGCACCCTTCACATTTAGCGGGATGGACTGCTTTGGCCCGTTCATTGTGAAGACAGCACGCAAAGAACACAAAAGATATGGTCTGATTTTCACGTGTCTGTATTCAAGAGCTGTCCATATTGAGATGCTTGAAGATTTGTCAACAGACTCTTTCATCAATGCATTGAGATGCTTCATCAGTCTTAGAGGAGCTGTCCAACAATTACACTGTGACCAAGGTTCTAACTTTGTTGGTGCCAGGAACGAATTCAAGGAAGCACTTAAGCAATGCGACGCCAAGCAATTGGAGACCTTCTTATCTGAAAAACAGTGCGAATTTGTCTTCAACGCCCCTTCTGCCAGCCATGCAGGAGGTGTCTGGGAAAGGCAAATAAGAACGGTTAGGAATGTGTTGAATGCAACCTTCGCACAGTGCCCCAGGGTCGGCTTGATGATGCCTCCCTCAGAACGCTGCTATATGAAGCCATGGCTATTGTCAACAGTCGCCCATTATCAGTTGACGGAATCAACGATCCTCATGCACTGGAACCTTTAACGCCGAATCATCTCATCACGATGAAAACAAAGGTTGCTCTTCCACCCCCCAGAGTGTTCATGAAAGAAGATTTGTATGCTACAAAAAGATGGAGAAGAGTCCAATACCTGATTGAACAGTTCTGGGGCCGCTGGAAAAGGGAGTATCTGCTCAACATATCAACAAGGCAAAAAATGGCACTTACCTCGGCGTAACCTCAAAGTCAATGATATCGTTGTTATCAAGGACGACAATCTCCCACGAAACCATTGGCAACTAGGTCGAGTTGTGGAGACCTTTCAAGACCATGATGGCTTAGTCGTCGAGTTAAAGTGCGAGTTGGAGAGAGAGAAAGCCTCAAAGAAAGCAAGATGCCCCTTCTAAACCTTCAATTATTGAGAGACCAATCCAAAAACTAGTACTACTCCTGAGAATTAAATAAAACAAAATATGTTAAGACAATAATAGTTATGTTTATACACTACCTCAATGCATAAAGTACACTTACCTGTATACCTCTAATAGTTCAATTCAGTCATCCATCTATTAGTATAAGAAATCCTGTACAACTCACTTGCTTTGGGAATTTGTTCGTTCATTGTATCAGGATTTGTGGGAGTGTAAATGCCGGCAAAGCCACTTTACTTTGCGCTTTTATTTTGAAGAGTACCTTAGCACTTCCTCTTTTATTGTGTCAGACTTCCTGTTCTGTTCTCGGTGAGGCGACGCAAACACGTTGCTTCAGAACTGGCTAAAAAGATGCGCATGGAGGAGGTTGGCTAGCTGATTCAGCATGATTAGCACCCTTGGAAGCAGAAAAGAGGTTGGTTAATGATTGCAAACGATTGTTTATGTATTTAAGAGACAGAAAGGTTGTTGTTAATTCATTTTATTAAATGCTTGTAACATAAATAGTTTAAAAACTATTCATTTATGTCAATATCACTGTTTGGGTTAATCAAAATAATTTTCTATAGTAAAATGCGAACATTTCTGCACTTTCTACTTGAATGTTTAATGGTATTTGTTTTGTGCATCTTTATAGTTTTCATGGTGCCATATTGTCGGTGGTTAAAGGAGGAGAGAATAAAGTTGCATCAGTCGAAGCTCTCTGCGTCACGAGTGGTAAATTCCAAGTGGGCAGCTACAGTACCATCCAAACTGTAAAGGAAAAGATAGTGTATATACTATCCTCCTAAGACCCGAAGTCTTTCATGGCATGCATTTTTAATTTATCTTTGCTATTTGGGCTGATTGGGACCTGATGAATGTAAAAACCAAGAATTACCAGAATTTTTTACCTGATTTTTGTTTCAGAGAAAAAACAATACCACATAAGAGGAAATTCACTTTAAATTTCGATAGAACAGTGGCAGTGTAATGTCCTCGTAAGTGGATATCAGGTCCTTGTAGAGCAAATTTAGTATTTTGGTCTACACCAGGGGTGTCCAAACTTTTTTCACTGAGGGCCATATACATAAAAATATTGGAGAGGCTGGGCCACTTACTAGAAATTAGGTATATGACATTAACGTTAGCGTATGAAAGTTAGAAAAATCACTTAAAAGTGGTCGAATATGTCATATTGTTGAATATAATTAAAGACAAAACTGGCTTCATCACAGCTTGCCATAAATGGATCTTTATTGATTTTTTTTTTTTTGAAAGTCACAGAGCGACAAGCCGCCGTAAATTAACTGGCGTAAACCATATAGCAGAAGCGCGAGTTTTAATGCACAGAGAGAAGGTGTGCTCTATGGTTAATGGACGGGAATGGGAAAAAGAACGGCTGTTCAGGTGCAACAATGAGTTGGAAGCAGTTTCTTAGCACCTGGTTGATGAGGGAACAAGGTTTGTAACAAAGTTGTCCTGTGGATATATACTTTGTTTTTTTACGGAGCATACAGGGAGTGCAGAATTATTAGGCAAGTTGTATTTTTGAGGAATAATTTTATTATTGAACAACAACCATGTTCTCAATGAACCCAAAAATCTCATTAATATCAAAGCTGAATGTTTTTGGAAGTAGTTTTAGTTTGTTTTTAGTTTTAGCTATTTCAGGGAATATCTGTGTGTGCAGGTGACTATTACTGTGGCAGAATTATTAGGCAACTTAACAAAACAATAATATATATACCATTTCAATTATTTATTTTTACCAGTGAAACCATATAACATCTCCACATTCACAAATATACATTTCTGACATTCAAAAACAAAACAAAAACAAACCAGCGACCAATATAGCCACCTTTCTTTGCCAGGGACATCAAAAGCCTGCCAACCATGGATTCTGTCAGTGTTTTGATCTGTTCACCATCAACATTGCGTGCAGCAGCAACCACAGCCTCCCAGACACTGTTCAGGAGAGGTGTACTGTTTTCCTCCTTGTAAATCTCACATTTGATGATGGACCACAGGTTTCCAATGGGGTTCAGATCAGGGAACAAGGTTGGCCATGTCATTAGTTTTCTTCTTTTATACCCTTTCTTGCCAGCCACGCTTGTGGAGTACTTGGACGCGGTTGATGGAGCATTGTCCTGCATGAAAATCATGTTTTCTTGAATATGCAGACTTCTTCCTGTACCACTGGCTTGAAGAAGGTGTCTTCCAGAAACTGGCAGTAGGACTGGGAGTTCAGCTTGACTCCATCCCAACCCGAAAAGGCCCCACAAGCTCATCTTTGATGATACCAGCCCCAAACCCATACTCCACCCTCACCTTGCTGGCGTCTGAGTCAGACTGGAGCTCTCTGCCCTTTACCAATCCAGCCCACGGCCCATCCATCTGGCCCATCAAGACTCACTCTCATTTCATCAGTCCATAAAACCTTAAAAAACCAGTCTTGAGATATTTCTTGGCCCATCTTGAGTTTCAGTTGTGTGTCTTGTTCAGTGGTGGTCGTCTTTCAGCCTTCTTCCTTGGCCATGGCTTCTGAGGTATTGCACACCTTGTGCTTTGGGCACTCCAGTGATGTTGCAGCTCTGAAATATGGCCAAACTGGTGGCAAAGTGGGCACTTTGGCAGCTGCCACGCTTGACTTTTCTCAGTTCATGGGCAGTTATTTTGCGCCTTGGTTTTTCCACACGCTTTCTTGGCGACCCTGTTGACTATTTTGAATGAAACGCTTGATTGGTTCCGATGATCACGCTTCAGAAGCTTTGCAATTTTGAGACTGCTGATCCCTCTGCAAGATATCTCACTATTTTTGACTTTTCTGAGCCTGTCAAGTCCATCTTTTGACCCATTTTGCCAAAGGAAAGGAAGTTGCCTAATAATTATGCACACCTGATATAGGGTGTTGATGTCATTAGACCACCCCCTTCTCATTACAGAGATGCACATCACCTAATATGCTTAATTAGTAGTAGGCTTTGGAGCCTATACAGCTTGGAGTAAGACAACATGCATGAAGAGGATGGGTTATTGTTTGATTTACTAATAGTCTTTTATTCTGTATGTTGTAGCTCTTACTGTGTTCACATACACGGCTGTTTATAAAAGGATTGTGAACCATCAGTTTGAGAGACCATCTTTTCAACCGGGGATACTACAGTACGAGCTTGACCCCAGCTGAGAAGAGCTCCATCCCACGCTCAGCATCGAGGTCCCAGTTCCACAGCTCCACACAAGATCTTCTGGATCTGATGGTCAACTAAATTGCCCCGTCCTCAGCATGGAAGCATCTGAATAAGAGACAGTTTGCGGAGAATCCTAAGGCCAATGAGGAAGAGGAGCCTCCACACTCTGTTCGTCGAAGGAGGCCTACTGAAAAAATGCAAGCATATCAGGAGGAGGAGGCCCACAAGAAAGAAAAACGGCTTCTCAAAGTTTATGATTCAATTCAATTCAATTTTATTTATATAGCGCCAAATCATAACAAAAGTCGCCTCAGGGCGCTTCATAGATACAGAGAAAAACCAACAATCATATGACCCCCTATGAGCAAGCACTTTGGCAACAGTGGGAAGGAAAAACTCCCTTTTAACAGGAAGAAACCTCCGGCAGAACCAGGCTCAGGGAGGGGCGGCCATCTGCTGCGACCGGTTGGGGTGACAGAAGGAAGACAGGATAAAAGACATGCTGTGGAAGAGAGACAGAGGTTAATAAAGATATGATTCAATGCAGAGAGGTCTATTAATACATAGTGAGTGAGAAAGGTGACTGGAAAGGAAAAACTCAATGCATCATGGGAATCCCCGGCAGCCTACGTCTATTGCAGCATAACTAAGGGAGGATTCAGGTCACCTGGTCCAGCCCTAACTATATGCTTTAGCAAAAAGGAAAGTTTTAAGCCTAATCTTAAAAGTAGAGATAGTGTCTGTCTCCCGAATCCAAACTGGAAGCTGGTTCCACAGAAGAGGGGCCTGAAAACTGAAGGCTCTCCCTCCATTCTACTTTTAAATACTCTAGGAACAACAAGTAGGCCTGCAGAGCGAGAGCGAAGTGCTCTAATAGGGTGATATTGTCACGGTTAGGTGGTCCTCACCGATTACCTTGCCACTTTTGGGGTGTTTGTGTGTACTGTGTCGTGTCTCCTCTCCATCTTGTGCATGTGTTTTGCTGCGGAGACATGTACCTCCGGAAGCCGTGGCACGGCACGGCAGCTGACCCGAGGGTGGGTCCGGAGCTGGAAGCGTCGCACCTGTACGTAATTACTTCGCCGGCTACAACTGATCTGAAGCAGCCCTATTTAACGGTGCAGTCGAGTCACAACCAACGCTGGAACGTTGAACTAAACCGGGTAGCGTAATCGTGGCTAGTATACTCAGCTTTTGAAAGAGAGACGGTTGTGTTACAGTGCGTGTGCTTTTCTCATCTGCCCTCAGGATTCAGAGATCGGAGGAGGAGCCGGCACAAGGAGCGGTTGTGGATTATTACAGCACTGTCACTGCGGGGAGAAGTCATAGGAGCGGTTTTGGATTATTACAGCACTGTCACTGCGGGGAGAAGTCATCATATTACTGCACTACTCTTTCTGGATTACAGACTCGAACTATTGACTCACCTTTTCACTGTGAATAAATCCACTGTCACTCTGCAAGGAGTCTCGCACCTGAGTCCTTTAATTCCATTTCTCCATGACAGAACGTTCCAGCCAAGCGGACTCAGCGGACTCGTCATCCTGGCGGCGCGAGCTGTCGCTCCAGGCGGGGCTATTAGAACGCCATGAGAAAATGTTACACCATGTCTCCAGGGAGCAATCAGCGCTAATCCAGGTTGTGACGAGTTAAAAAATGCTGCTATCTCCGCCTGGAGCTGCGGGGGGCCCTTCACTAGCGCCACCCCGATCAGCGTCGCTGCTGCTTGCCCACTGCCCCCCTCCCTCCTCCGCAACCGGAACATTCATTGCCTGTCCCAGAAAAATTTTCTGGAGAATTAGACAAGAGTAGGGATTTTTGACGCAGTGTGCCCTCATCTTTAGGCAGCAGGCTCAGCCTATGCCACTGATGGTTCTAAAATAGCCTTGATGGTGGAGCTGTTGACGGGCCGAGCCTTGCAGTGGCACAAGCGGTCCTGAACTCCCAGCCTCAGATTTCTTACACTGAGTTTTGAGCAAATTTCGTAGCGTTTTGATAAAGGAACTAACCCTGACAGTGCTGCGCATAGGATGTTTACCTTGAAGCAGGCCCGGAGGAGTGTCGCTGACTTCTCGTGGACTTCTGGATCCTCGCTGAGGAGACTGGTTGGGAGGAAACGGCGCTCCGGGGCGCCTTCTTGAACAGTCTGAATGAGGGACTGAAGAGTGAGTTGGCTACAAAAGACTTGCCTAAAACTTTGAGTGTGTTGATTGATTTATGTATTAGGTTGGACGACCACCTGCGGGAGTTCGGCAGGCGGACACCGGGAGGCGCTGGGTGGCGGCGGAATTGCCGGCTCTGGAATGGAGGGACGGACCCGCGACCTACGGAGGCAGAGGAGTCTATGCAGCTAGGCAGAGCACGATTGAGCTCCACAGATTGGAGGAGGAGACGCCTGACGGGTGAGTGTTTTGCATGTGGGAAGAAGGACATTTTGCTGACGCATGCCCCTCTCGGGGAAACGACCAAGCCCGTCAGCTGTGGGAATACTGACGGGTGCGACCATGAACACTGCCTCCATCTGAGTTGTCCTGCTAAGTTAGTTTTTCAATCTCACACCCATCTGTGTAGTGCATTAGTGGATTCTGGGCCGAACAGAGTTTTCTGGACGAATCGCTCGCTAGGAGGTTGGGTTTTCCTGCAGTTCCTCTCCAGGAGCCTCTTCAAGTGTCGGCTCTTAACGGCAGCCCGTTAGCAGAAATAACTCATCGCACAGCCGATCTGACCTTAGTTCTTTCTGGTAACCATGTCGAGAAAGTTCCCTGTTCTGTTTAGAGCCCCGGCACACCATTGGTCTTGGGGTTTCCATGGCTCACACAACACAACCCGCAGATCGACTGGGCGCAGGGACGCGTGACAGGATGAGCGAGTGGTGCCATGAACATAGTTTACGTGCAGCGGTGCCCAGTTTATTGCCCCTAACTCCAGCGGCTCAAGTGAAGGCACCTGATCTTTCAGCCGTCCCTCCGGAGTACCACGATTTGGCTCAGGTATTCAGCAAAGACCTGGCAGTGTCCCTCCCGCCTCATCGCCCTTACGATTGCGGGATAAATCTGCACCCCGGCCCCCATTACCCACCAGCCGGCTTTACAGCATCTCTAAACCCGAACGTGAGACGATGGAGCGTTACATCACAGACTCCCTTGCTGCCGGTCTAATTCGCCCGTCCACGTCCCCGCTGGGGGCTGGATTCTTCTTTGTACAGAAAAAACAAGTCTCTCCGCCCCTGTATAGATTTTCGGGGCCTGAATAAGATTACAGTCAAGAACAGATATCCCCTCCCTCTTCTGGCCTCAGCGTTCGAACTACTCCAGGGGGCGACTATCTTTTCCAAACTCGACCTCCGTAATGCATACCATCTGGTTCGTGTTCGCGAAGGGGATGAATGGAAGACGGCGTTTAACACCCATCTGGGGCACTTCGAATATTTGGTTATGCCTTTCGGACTCACCAACGCCCCCACTGTTTTCCAAGCTATGGTTAATGATGTGCTGCGTGACTTTATTAACCACTTTGTGTTGTCTATTTAGACGACATCCTCATTTTCTCTAGGACCCGAGCCGAACACGTGAAACAGGTGAGACTGGTGCTGCAGCGTCTGCTGGAGAATCGGCTTTTCATCAAGGGTGAGAAGTGCCAGTTTCATGTCAGTCTGTGCCGTTTTTGGGGTTTATTGTGGAGAAGGGGCAGTGCGAGCCGACCCCTGCCAAAGTGAGGGCAGTGGTAGAGTGGCCCGAGCCCAAGACACGTCGGGAACTACAAAGGTTTCTCGGGTTCGCCAACTTTTACAGGAAGTTCATCAGAAACTTTTAGTGCGGTGTGTCACTCCTCTCACAGGCTCACCTCTCCCAAGCAGCCTTTTCTCTGGTCTAGTTCAGCGCAGCGGGCGTTTGCTCATCTGAAATGTCTGTTTTCCTCTGCTCCCATTTTGATCCAGGCTGACCTCACCCGACCATTCGTGGTGGAGGTGGACGCATCGGACTCAGGGGTGGGGCCGTTCTCTCCCAGCGGGTGGAGGGCAAGCTGCACCCATGTGCCTTTTTCTCTCGACGGCTGACTCCAGCGGAACAAAATTATGACATGGGCGATCGGGAGCTTCTCGCCATCAAACTGGCCCTGAGGAATGGCGGCACTGGTTGGAGGGTGGAGAACACCCCGTTGTGATTTGGACAGACCATAAGAACTTGGCGTATATCCAGGCAGCTAAGCGTCTCAACGCTCGTCAAGCCAGGTGGCCCTGTTCTTTACACGTTTCAATATCTCTATAACCTACAGACCGGATCACGCAACACGAAGCCCGATGCTCTGTCACGCCAATTTCGCCCCACATGGACGACGAAGAGAGGCAGAGACCCGTTCTGCCCGCCTCATGCGTCGTGGGGGCCATCACATGGGAGATTGAGAGGACGGTCAGAGAGGCCCAGCAGCAGGAGCCAGACCCAGGGACGGGCCCTGATGGACAGTTGTTCGTCCCCACAAAGGTCCGGGGCAGAGTTATACACTGGGCCCACACCGCAAAGTTCTCCTGCCACCCTGGTAAGAACCGCACCATTAGTTTTTTGCGACGTTTGTTTTGGTGGCCCTCTCTCCTCAGGGATGTTCGGGACTATGTGGCGGCCTGTCCTACCTGTGCTCGGAATAAGACCCCCAGTGCTCCCCAGGCCGGTCTCTTGCACCCTCTGCCCGTCCCCAAGCGCCCCTGGTCGCACATCGCTTTGGATTTTGTCACCGGTCTACCGCCGTCGTCAGGTAACACGACCATACTCACTGTTATAGACCGTTTTTCCAAGGCTGCGCACTTTGTGGCATTGCCTAAGCTCCCGACAGCCTTGGAGACTGCTCGGCTCCTCACTGATCATGTTTTCGATTACATGGACTGCCACGGGACATTGTTTCTTATCGGGGTCCCCAGTTTACTTCTCGGGTGTGGAGGGCGTTTTGTTCGGAACTGGGGGCCGGAGTAAGTTTGTCTTCAGGTTTCATCCTCAGACGAACGGTCAGGCGGAGCGGAGTGAACCAGGAGTTGGAGTCTATGTTGCGCTGTGTGGTGTCCTCGAATCAATCCACCTGGAGTGGCCAATTAGCTTGGGTTGAGTACGCTCACAATTCCAGCACGTCGGCGGCCACTGGTGTGTCTCCGTTTGAGGTGTCGCTGGGGTACCAGCCGCCTCTACTCACCATCACTGAAGGCGAGCTGGCCGTCCCCTCCGTTCAGCATCATATGAGACGCTGCAGGTGAGCGTGGCGCGCCACTCGGGCGGCTCTGTTGAGGACGGCGGACCAGAATAAGAGGATGGCTGATCGTCGCCGCACCCCTGCCCCTGCCTATCGTGTTGGGCAGCAGGTGTGGCTCTCTTCCAGGTATGTTCCTTTGCGGACTGAATCCAGGAAGTTGGCCCCGCGTTTCATTGGGCCCTTTTCGATCCAGGCTGTTCTGAACCCAGTGACTGTTCGCTTGGCCCTTCCTCGTGCCATGAGGATTCATAATGTGTTTCATGTTTCCCAGGTGAAACCGGTCCGGACCAGCCCTTTGTGCCCGCCCTCCGGGCCCCCGCCACCCGCCTGGATTATCGACGGCGCCCCGGCGTGTTCCATCTCCCGCATTATGGACGCCCGGCCCGCGGTAGGGGCTTTCAGTTCTTGGTGGATTGGGACGGGTATGGTCCGGAAGAGCGTTCCTGGGTGCCGCGGTCTGCGATTCTCAATGACGCCATGGTGAGGGAATTCCGCCGCCGGCACCCTGACAAGTTTGGTCGGTCGCCGGGAGGCTCCCGTTGATGGGGGGGGGTACTGTCACGGTTAGGTGGTCCTCACCGATTACCTTGCCACTTTTTGGGGGTGTTTGTGTGTTACTGTGTCGTGTCTCCTCTCCATCTTGTGCATGTGTTTTGCTGCGGGAGACATGTACCTCGGAAGCCGTGACACGGCACGGCAGCTGACCCGAGGGTGGGTCCGGAGCTGGAAGCGTCGCACCTGTACGTAATTACTTCGCGCGGCTACAACTGATCTGAAGCAGCCCTATTTAACGGTGCAGTCGAGTCACAACCAACGCTGGAACGTTGACTAAACCGGGTAGCGTAATCGTGGCTAGTATACTCAGCTTGTGAAAGAGAGACGGTTGTGTTACAGTGCATGTGCTTTTCTCATCTGCCTCAGGATTCAGAGATCGGAGGAGGAGCCGGCACAAGGAGGCGGTTGTGGGATTATTACAGAAACTGTCACTGCGGGGAGAAGTCATAGGAAGCAGTTTTGGATTATTACAGCACTGTCACTGCGGGAGAAGTCATCATATTACTGCACTACTCTTTCTGGATTACAGACTCTGAACTATTGACTCACCTTTTCACTGGTGAATAAATCCACTGTCACTCTGCAAGGGTCTCACACCTGAGTCCTTTAATTCCATTTCTTCCATGACAGATATGGTACTACAAGGTCATTAAGATAAGATTGGGACTTATTTAGACCTTGTATGTGAGCAGCAGGGATTTGAATTCAATTCTGGACTTAACAGGAAGCCAAAACAGGAGAAATATGCTCTGTCTTTCTAGTCCCTGTCAGTACTCTAGCTGCAGCATTTTGGATTAGCTGAAGGCTTTTCAGTCAGTTTTTTTGAACATCCTGATAATGAATGAATTACAGTAGTCCAGCCTGGAAGTTAATAAATTGCATGAACTAATTTTTCAGTGTCATGCTGAGGGACGAGGGATATTTTCTTAAGTTTAGAGATGTTGCGCAAATGGGAAGAAAGCAGTCCTTACATATTTGATTTAATATGTGTGTTGAGGACCATGTTCCTGTCAAAAATGACTCCAAGGTTCCTCCATCCCCCGGCGTTACTGGAGGCCAAGGTGAAGTGCCCATCCAGGTAAGGATCTGGGTTAGATTACCATATTTCTAAGATTTCAGGGCCGATACAATAACCTCAGTTTTATCTGAATTAAGAAGCAGAAGGTTAGCGGCCATCCAGGTCTTTATGTCTTAAGACATTCCTGCAGTTTAACTAATTGGTGTGTGTCATCTGGCTTCATGGACAGATAGAGCTGGGTGTCATCAGCATAGCAGTGAAATGTATGCTATGTCTTCTAATGACGCTGCCTAAGGGAAGCATATATAATGTAAACAGAATTGGTCCTAGCACTGAACCCTGAGGAACTCCATAATTAACCTCAGTGTGTGAAGAGGACTCTCCATTTACATGCCACAAATTGAGTCTATTGGATAGACTCAGCAGAGTGCGCATACGTTCTGTGACGTGTGAATCCAGATGGCGCCAGTGTGTACGGCAAGCCGTCTTTGGGTCCGTCTTCCTGAGTGTTGTTTTCTCTTTGTTTTATTACTTTCTATATGCTTTCCGGATGTGTTGCTGCCCTGTTGCCTATGATCGACAAACTCTTTTAAATCTTAGACCCTTGAATTACCAAAGCCGGACCTATATTGGAACTTAGGGAATTTTCCCAGTCTCGACCACATACCTGCACGGATTACCTGCCTCTTTTTACACCGCACAAGAAACGATATAGGAAACGGGGTAAGCGGAGTGGTTTTCGCGTTCGTATTAAAGCTTACCTAAAAGCACATGAGTGATTGGTTACCGCTCCATTATTGACAACCTTAGCGGGCCCTCCAGCATACCTTCAGACTGTGCCGTCATCGATGGATTCGCTATGCTGGCCAGCAAGCCCACTCAGTTCTACCAGCTGAGTGTCCACCTGTATGGAGCTGGAAGCGGGCCTCTGGAAGAGGTGTGGATTACAGTAATCTTCGTCGGCTGGACGTGCTCCTAGTAGCATCAACGGGGCTACGCTCCGTATGGCCCTGCCTAAACACTAGGTCTCTTGGTGAACAAGTCCTTCGTTGTAAACGACTTTTTCTGCATCAAGGCTGGATGTCCTGTTTCTAACAGAGACCTGGATTCGCCCTGGTGAGTCCTCTTCCTTTTCGGAACTTCTTTCCACTGGACTGTGCTTTCTTTAACTCTCCTAGGTCTGCGGGCAGGGTGAGGGCTAGCCTCGGTTTTTAGAAGTAAATTCCGAGTGCGGCAACTGCCTCCCACCTCGCATTCCAGCTTCGAAGCACAACTACTGGAGTTGTCCGGCTCCCCCCGGACCCTTCTGTGCAGTGGTGTATCGACCTCCGAAGCGCAACAAGGATTTTATCCGTGAATTTGCTGATCTTCTAGAATTATTTTCTTAAGTTATGATCGTGTACTTATTTGTGTGATTTAATATTTCATAATGCTCGGTGAGGAGGACCTATTGGCTAAGAACTTTCTTGCCCTTATTGACTCTTTTAATATCACTCAGTGGGTGAGGAAATCAACCCACATTAAAGGGCATATGCTGGACTTGGTATTGCCGTATGGACTTGACATTTGCATCACAGACATCAATGATGCTGGGATTTCGGATCATTTCCCAGTTATGTTTGATGTTCAGTCATTGCAATCTGGAACTGAACTCTGAGGGTCCACTGAGGCCTATCACGTCCGATTAATTCTGAGGGCTGTTGCTCTTTTTTCTGCGGCCTTTTGCCAATTCTTTTTGTTATGAAGACATCAGTAATGCACCTCTCTCGGTTGATGGCGTAGTCAACTCTTTCATCTCTATATGTACTTCTATTTTGGATACTGTGGCTCCAGTAAAGATCGACGCCGAAAACCTCACGCCAACCTTGGCCTAAATGAATCCATCCTCGCTCTTAGACGTGAATGTCGTCGAGCTGAGAGAAGATGGAAAAAAGATCAACTCAGGTGTCCTTGAACATCCTCATTTGAGCCGGTCTAAATTTCAGAGGCTGCTAAAATGGCAAAAACTTCTTTTTTATCAACATTATAGCGAATAACAGCCATAATCCTCGAGTCCTGTTTAAAATCTTTAATTCAGTGGTTAATCCCTGTTCGGATGTCTCAATGGGTGCCTCCCCGGCCCTCTGCAAAAAATTTCTAAATTATTTATAGATAAAATCTCATTGCTAAGGGCCACACATTCTCTGGTAGTAAATCAAGCCCCAGCTTCTGAATGTTCAACGGTTTTTCCAACAAGTTCGAACCTGTGTCATTTTTGACTTTAAAGGAAATAGTCAATAATCTGAGAAGCTCAAATTCTTTGCACGACATTATTCCCTCTTGTATCATTAAGGATGCATTGAATACAATCGGGTCTTGTATTTATTTCTAATGAACTTCTCACTATCATCTGGCCATGTTCCGACTGTCTTTAAACATGCAGTCGTGCAACCTGTATCAAGAAAAGTACCCTTGATCGTAATATCCTAGCTAATTACAGGCCGATTTCTAAACTTCCTTTTATGTCAAAAGTCTTAGAGAAAATAGTGCTTCGGCAACTACAGACTTATTTAGAGAGAAACGGTATAAGTGATAAATTCCAGTCTGGATTTAGACCGCGTCACAGCACTGAAACTGCCCTACTAAAAGTCTTTAATGACCTTCTCTTAATTGCTGACTCTGGGCGCTCTGCGATCTTAGTACTATTGGATTTGACCTCAGCCTTTGATACGGTTGATCATGATATCCTCTTGGAAAGATTGGAACAAGTAGTAGGCCTCAAAGGAAATGTTTTATCTTGGTTTAAATCATATTTTTCTGAGAGGTCGTTCTCCGTCACGATGGGAAAATATTCCTCTTCTTCTGCCCGTTTTCGCTGTGGTGTCCCCCAGGGCTCGGTACTGGGTCCTGTGTTGTTTTCTCTGTATATGTTGCCCTTGGCTCCATTTTTGAAAAACACAATGTCTCTTTTTCACTGTTATGCTGATGATATTCAAATCTACCTTCACCTGACTGGGGATGCTCTATCCTCACCACATCCTCTGTTTGACTGTCTGAGTGATGTCAAAAACTGGTTATCACGTAACTTTCTTACTTTAAATGGAAAGAAGACAGAAATGATTGTTTTTGACCGAAATATGCCTCTGGGACAATTGACTGGCACATTTGGGCCTGTTGCTAACTACCTTACTGATACTGCCAGGAATCTTGGAGTTTTCATGGATAGTTCCTTCAAACTTGACAAACAGGTCTCTGCTGTGGTGAAAACTAGCTTTCATCAACTACGCCTAATTTCTAAGGCTAACCCTACATACCACAGAAAGATATGGAGAAACTCATTCATGCGTTCATTACGTCAAGACTGGACTATTGTAACTCACTCTACTTGGGTCTACAATCTTCTCTTCTGCAGCGTTTGCAGCTGGTCCAGAATGCCGCAGCACGTCCTTGACCGGCACTAGAAAGTTTGACTCTATCACCCCTGTTCTGAAAAATTTACACTGGCTTCCTATCAAATATCGAATTGATTTTAAAATTCTATTGTTTACTTATAAAAATTTAAACAATATGGCACCTGACTACTTAGCTGATCTCCTCTGTCTGTACAGCCCTCAGAGAGCACTAAGATCATCGGACCAACTGCTCTTAGTGCAACCTAGGTCTCGGCTGAAGACCAGAGGGAGACCGTGCCTTTGCCGTTGCTGCACCCAGGCTATGGAATACTCTCCCTCTTCATATTCGTGCGTCAGATTCCATTCAGTCTTTTAAATCACGTTTAAAAACGTATTTGTTTGATCTGGCATTTAAGGCGAATTAGGGCAATTTACATCTGGCTCTGTATTTAGATTATGTAATCATCTTATATTTTATATATTTGTAATTTATATTTTATTGTGATTTTATCTGTATTGTGATTTTACTGGAAAGCACTTTGGTGTACTTCGGTCTTAAAATGTGCTATATAAATAAATTTTCATTGATTGATTGATTGAGATATGATACAAACCACTGCAGTGCAGTACCTGTAATACCTACAGCATGTTCTAATCGCTCTAATAGGATATTATGGTCAACAGTATCGAATGCTGCACTAAGGTCTAGCAGGACAAGCACAGAGATGAGTCCACTGTCAGAGGCCATAAGAAGATCATTTGTAACCTTCACTAAAGCTGTTTCTGTGCTGTGATGAGCTCTGAAACCTGACTGAAACTCTTCAAATAAACCATTCCTCTGCAGATGATCTGTTAGCTGTTTGTCAACTACTCTTTCAAGGATTTTTGATGTGAAAGGAAGGTTGGAGATTGGCCTATAATTAGCTAAGACTGCTGGGTCTAGAGATGGCTTTTTGAGTAAAGGTTTAACTACAGCCAGCTAAATTCAAAAACATGTAAATTCAATGTGCATTATCAGTAAAATGATTGCATTAAAAAAACAAAAAAACAACAACAGGCAGATGAGTCAAGAAAACTTGCATGATGTAATTATCAAGCTATATATGGCGCTGTGTTAAAATGCTAAGTTAGCATGCAGCATATGAGTGTGGCAATGTGCTAATAAAACATGTAATAAAGTAAAGGAAAACATAAATTGCTTAAATAAAGCCACTACATGCTGCCAGAACAACAACAACTGGATATCCTCATTCAGACTTAGGAATATGTCATATATTTTTTGTTTGTCTGTTATTAAATGCTTCTTTAAAGACTTAATCTTCTTTTTCACTTATATGGTTCATAAGGGGTTTGTCCTATTCAGAAAAAAATATTTAATTTATTAATTAATTTATTTTAAACAAAATAGTAGTTAGGTCTCTGCTCTTTTATTTATTTATTTATTTGGGGTTTTTTTTGGAAAATGACAACCACTGTTATAAACTTAATGTTATGTGATACTTGAGCATGAAGACACATTATAATGTTTGCTGTTGGCTCATCTTACTCAGTAGAGTTCAGCAGGCATATTATGTTTAATGTTATTTTTCTCTCAAGTGAAACACTGCAAATGTCACAGAGAAGTGTTGCTTGGCATTCTTCTTTTAATTCCTTTGTTTTCATAGATCCAAATTAACAATAAGCTGTTTGTAATATTCCAAAAAAATTCAACAAAGACCCATGACTGTCGAGCATCTAACATCCAAACAAGAATTGGACATAAATCTCCTCAAACTCAAATAAATCCCCTCAAATGAGACGCTGACAGATCGTTTTTTTTTCTTTCTATAAGGATTGTTTTTCTTTATTCAAAGAGATCAAATTATTGGTGGGGACAATTCAATAACCGCTGGATATTGGTGGGGACATGTACCTTCCGTCCATGCCAAATCTACGCCCTTGGCTCGTCCCTTCGACAGCTCGAGCTGCAAGTCTGCTGTAACATGAGACTGACATCCAGCTAACCACAGCTAAAAAGATATTTAGAGAAAACTTACCGTTTCCTCAGGTTTCACGTTTTTTCACGCTGAAAAGTTGGTTTGTTTTGGCTCTCACTGAAGACACCGACACTGAAGACATAGCTGTTCTTTTGTACTGCTTTTATGCAAAACATTCTTCGTATATGAGGCCAAGGGTGATCATCCTCTTCAGCTCTAGCGTAGACAACTGGCTCTGCCATGTTTTCATGTGTTTCTTCTTTACATGTGTCCGCTACTTTGAAAGGCTTGGGCCTCAAACTATAGCAACTGGTCTCTTCATTTCTTACAAGATTATGAACTATTGTTGAATGAAAAAAATGGAGTGACTGGATTAATACTTGGGCAGGACCCTGTTTGCATCAAATTGTAATAGACAGGGAACCTCTTTGACATAATTTGTTGTGACCTCTGTCCACTGTTGTCACTGTGTTGAGATCATCACTCTTGCTGTGATCTTTCCTAGAATTTAACCAAGACATCTTGACAAAACCTTACAAATCCTCTATAAAAACTGTTTTGTAGTGTTGTATGATGTGTTTGAGTTAATTGCATCAATGTACAGTAATATTGTATGTCTAAAATCTAGGATGATATTGTGTTCATTTTCAATTACTCCGTAAAAACATGATGAAAATAACATGGTTATAATCTGTATAATACACAACATAAAAAAGGCTACACATGTGTAGCTTATAAACCTTTGTGTAACGTTAGCCTAACAATGTCCTGAGAAAGTGCTTTGCTAATAACTCCCTACAAAACAAAACAAATTTGTTCCTTAATGACACTTTAGAGGTTTCACTTTTTTTTGATTATGCCATTATTTATAACATTGTGTGACTATATGACTGTAACATAAGTTAAAGGGCAAAAATGTCTGGTGTTTTTTAAGAGGAAAATGTAGATTTTTAGGGATTGTGCAGCAGCCCTATATTGTTGATAAAAATAGTTTTGTTCTCATGAGAGTAATCAATGTTGCCATCCATCACTCTTGTCCTGGTTGTGATTTCAGTAAAAGTCAAGAAATAGCCAGCTTCAATCAAGAAACAACTTAATGATACTTCATAGTAGATTTTCATTGTATTAGAACTAATTTTCTTGTTGCAGTGCATTCATTTGCTACAATTAATAATTCAAAACAGAAAAAATTTAGTATATTTACCTTACTTTGGGGGCTTAATAGATTCATTTCAAGTAATTTTATCTAAAATTGAGCTTTTTAAATGTTGTTTAGCCCTCTTGAATTCTCAAATGTAATCATTTATTTCTGGATTAAAAAGTCTTATTTCAAAATTTCTTATTACGTAAAATCAGATTGCTGCATAGGACAGATCATTTTTAGGTAGGTTGCATAGTTTTCTATGGTGAGTGTAAAGCCTACCTTTGAAATTATAATGGAGACTTTACCAGGGTGCAGTATTTGATTGAAAGCTGAAATTATTAATTACCTCTAGTGATTGACAGAGAAGGTGTGGATGTGTCAGCACACAAACAGACAATATTAGACAGGAGTAGTCATATATATATATAAAAACACCCAGCACGCCCCTGCGGGCGGTTTATCCTTCAAGCTCGGGTCCTCTACCAGAGGCCTGGGAGCTTGAGGGTCCTGCGCAGTATCTTAGCTGTTCCCAGGACTGCGCTCTTCTGGACAGAGATCTCCGATGTTGTTCCCGGGATCTGCTGGAGCCACTCGCCTAGCTTGGGAGTCACCGCACCTAGTGCTCCGATTACCACGGGGACCACCGTTACCTTCACCCTCCACATCCTCTCGAGCTCTTCTCTGAGCCCTTGGTATTTCTCCAGCTTCTCGTGTTCCTTCTTCCTGATATTGCTGTCATTCGGAACCGCTACATCGATCACTACGGCCGTCTTCTTCTGTTTGTCTACCACCACTATGTCCGGTTGGTTAGCCACCACCATTTTGTCCGTCTGTATCTGCAAGTCCCACAGGATCTTAGCTCGGTCATTCTCCACCACCCTTGGGGGCATCTCCCATTTTGACCTCGGGACTTCCAGGTTATACTCGGCACAGATGTTCCTGTACACTATGCCGGCCACTTGGTTATGGCGTTCCATGTATGCCTTGCCTGCTAGCATCTTGCACCCTGCTGTTATGTGCTGGATTGTCTCTGTGGCATCTTTACACAGCCGGCACCTGGGGTCTTGCCTGGTGTGATAGACCCCAGCCTCTATGGATCTTGTACTCAGAGCTTGTTCTTGTGCTGCCATGATTAGTGCCTCTGTGCTGTCTTTCAGTCCAGCTTTGTCCAGCCACTGGTAGGATTTCTGGATATCAGCCACCTCCTCTATCTGCCGGTGGTACATACCGTGCAGGGGCCTGTCCTTCCATGATGGTTCCTTGTCTCCCTATATATATATATATATATATATATATATATATATATATATATATATATATATATATATATATGTTGTGGCAACACCATCAACTTGTATAAAGAAATAAAATTATGAAGGGGGAAGAGGGGAGGAAGGAAATCTGTCAGACGGAGCTCAGGGACTCAAGTCTCTTCAGTGATGAGAATCTTAAATATGTAGCTCACGTAGGGATGAACGTAATCTTTCAGTCTTGACCCATGTTCGGTTCTTCAGTATTACTCAATGTTAGTGTTATTGTTGCTACTTTAGCAGACTGACAACCTAAAAACTATATTCAGGTCTTCAAATAATATATTCAGCCCACTGAATTCTGTTAAATAAATGAATTTATTATTTTATTGGAGATGAAAATATATATACCTCAAACATGAACATGAACAGAAGTGGTTCCAAAGTGCTACAAAGACACATTTATATTACAGGTCTTCAAAAAAGAGAGTTTCAAAACACAAGATAGATGACATGTGTGTTTTATTGTGTTAACCAATTATCCTGGAAAGTCAAATTCAAAATGATTTAGGTGTCATTAAATTGTGTTCAGATTGGGCAAAGTGACACATTGATCTCTCCTACATGAGGTGCCTTTATAAGTTGAAAGTATCAGTATTTGTACTGGTATTGGTATCAGCAATACTATTCCTGTTTTACTTGGTACTGGATAAATTGCTGTATCACACACAACTAGTCTTAATCACACACAAACAAACTCATTACCTTGTTTGCTTATTGTGGCACAGTGGTATGTTATGATTTGCCTTTTCTTTCAGGTAAAGGGGAAACTGGATGGTGGCTACAATAATACTAACCGCTCAGTATTTCACTTCAGAACACATTTTGTTCATTGTTTTAGTTTTCTATCTCCAGTTTGATTTGATTGGCTCTGTATTTTGAAAGCATGCTGTTAGAAGTCAAAATGGATCTGTCCACCTACTGTTCTCCAATCTTAAAAAGAGGACTTTGGAGGGCAGTGACCATCTCTACTCAAAAAACAAAAAAACAGAAACCTATAAAAACCCCAAGATACATAGATATCTATCTATATAGATATCTATATCTCAGTTAAATCAGCTGATGAATTGGGTACATTGATTTGTAAAACATGAGTTTTTCATACAGCTTAGTATTGCTCTGTCACACCATCCTTGTGTTGGACAATATTTTAGTACTATATATGTTCTTTTGTGGCAAAACTTCATTATCTGTCATGTTAAAGAGCTGCATCAAGACATTTAAGACTCCCTTTTTTCCTCACATAAAAATTTACATTGCTGTTTAAAAAAAATCTAAATAAAGAATTACTTTTGAGACCACTGCTGCAGCATTTCATACATGTACAAGAGAATAAAAATGATCAGCGTGTTTGTAAGGAAAACAACATGAGGGTTCTAATGACGATTGACCTTTTAGTACATGGTGTCATGTACTGTAACTGTGTTCACCACTAGATGTCAGGTTCGTGCTTCTATTCAATCAGCAGTCTAATTCTATAACTCACTGGTGACGATAATGATAACTTGGCTGTTTCCATTTCCTGGTTACCACAGTATATTTAATATGTTGCTATATGAGTAGTTTTAAACACAACATGTTCAAATACTGCAAGCTACAATGAAAATATTGGCAGAGTTCAAACATAGTGACAACAGATCAACAGATATTGACACCCAAAGGCTGAGGATAGAAAGTGAGTCGAAATCTTAATTTTAGACCTGTTACAGCTAGACTTAAAGTCTAGCTAAAGAGCAAACTTAATGGGTGTGATACTGTATTGTTGATCACTCATACTCACTCTCTTACATGGTTCAATCCTTTTTCCCCCCTCAGGTGTCCCATTTGCCTCTCTTCACACACCGAAAGAGGATTTTTAAGGTTGTAGTTAAGGGCAGGGTTCAGCAGTCTTTGTGAGAACATGCACATGAAAAAAAGAGAGAGAGATAGAACAACAACAAAAAACCCAAGACGAAACAGGAAAGACCAGAAAATGCACAAATGGGTATTTGTACTATACTAACTCGTGTTATTACATTTGGCAAACTAGAACACTGTGTTCTAACTTTGACATTTACAGTTTAAACTCTGATGAAAGGCATTTTTTTTTTTTTAAGTGACATCAGAAACAGCAGCATGCGACATCACGTGATGGCGGAGCTTCAGTTCATCCTTTGTCATCTTTTTTTTTTTTTTTATAGGACAGGGGGAAAGAATGAAAGAAAGAGGGGGAGAGAAAGAAAGAAAACCAAAGGGGAGAAGAGACGGTGAGAAGGGGGGGAAGAGAGAAAAAAAAAACAAACAACAAAAAAAACTCCTGGGTCACCTGTATGGAGAAAAAAAACAAAAAAACAAACAGAGGAGACAGCAAACAACAAAGAGCAACATAATAATAGAAAAAAAGCACCATCACAATAAACTAGCTAGTCATAGATATCAATAGTTACTAAATAATAGACGATATTGTTCAGCACGCGCTTGTTTTTGAAAGTTCCTTCATGTAATGATCTGCTAGAGGGTGTGGGGAGCCACTGCCCTGTCCACCAGGGTATGAAGCATGTATGGAGGGGATCAAAACTCCAGACATCCAGAGGCCCCCAGAACACAAGAGACCAAGGAAGACCCACAGAGGGGCAGCTGCGCCACTGTCCCAGTAAGAGCTAAGGAGAGTCCCAGATGAGGGCTCATTCAGCAGCCGCGGAGCAGAAGCCAGGGGGAGTTGCAGTGATGCGCCCGTGAGCTCCGCCGGCAGCCAGCTGTGCCTGAGTGACCGAGCCCCAGGCCGAGAGGCCGGGGGCACCTCACCTCCGAAATGGCCCGAGCGAGCCCCAATAAGCGGCCGCCAAGGAGTGAGCCGGTGTGTACCCGGACGCCCACCCCCAGATACAAAGAACCACCAACGCACCAACACCTGAGGGAGTCCGACACCGGCAGGGGAAGTGGTGGTGGGTGGAGATAGGCCTCCAAACCTTGGAAGGCTCGAGATGTCCCCAGAGAGGTGGCGTCTGATACCCAACCTGACATATAAATACAAACATACAGGCACACACAGACACAAACATCCATTCCCACCCTCATGCTCTCATGTGCACTCTACACTCAACCGACGTGGAGACAAATATAAAGAGACGCTGTATACGCGATCACACTCCCCAAGCGTACTCTACAAAGGCATTTTTTAAAGAGTTGCCAAAATATTTCAATAATGATTTTATATTCTACTTGCAGCAATGAAAATTAATGGTTCGAAATCAGTCAGCTTGATGAGGGAGTTTCTACTATCAAAGGAACACACCCAAAAATGTTTGAGAGGCAGACATGCATCAGTACATTTTGGGAGTGAAAACTACTGTAAAAACAAAACTAAACTAAAACTGATAAGGACTGTGTTAGGCCTTGTTGAGCATGCAGGTTTCATCCAGAGAAGAACTGATTTATAAATTTTTTTTAAAACTACAGTTACATTATTTCCTGTGTTGCTTTGTTGAAAGACCTGAAATGGATTCACACCTTTTTACCTCTTACCTCTGTGCTTACTTCTTCTACAAGAATGACATATTTTTGATCTGTTGAATGGTATGTTTAATGACGTCAAAAGGTTTAATTAATGAGAAGCACTGACTCAGAATGATAACGCACTGAAACATACTTTGAATGAAACACATTTCATGCTGCAGCTGAAATGCGGAAATGAGTAGGTGTAACAAAGCAAGACAAAAACAAAAGAAAACATGCCCAAACTGGAAAGACTGGTAAAAGTACACAGTAGGTATTTGCAACTATCACATTTGGACAAGGATATGACTATGCTCTCAAAACATTTAATTACAGTTGAAGTGAGTGCGATGGGGTAATAGTCATTCAAACCGGTTATGTTGTTTTTCTTTGAGAGGTGCACTATGGTGGTGGACCTGAAGCATGTGGGTACAGCTGACTGGGTGAGGGACAAATTAAAAACGTCTGTAAACACCTCAACCAGCTCTGTAGCACATAACCTCAAAGCATGGAGGTGCTTTCAGCGCCACCTGCTTTTCAGGGGTTGGTCCTCCTCAGAACCATGACAACCTGTAGGCATAGTGAAAGCCTGCTACCTCACCAGAGAGAGAACAACAAAAAACAAACAAACAGCAAAGACCAGAACAATGCACGGATGGGCATTTGTACTATAGTTACTCATCTTATTACATTTGACAAACTAGAACACTGTGCTCTAGCTGTGTTCCTGAGACCAACACTAGCACTGTCAGCAGATGAAGATCAGGTTGGAACGTCACAGCAACAGGATTTGAATTTTCATTTTTTTAAGAGTTGCTAAAATTTTGGTGTCAAAATATGCAACACGTTCTCACTCCCAACTCGTCAAACGTGTGACGCATGGTCAGGCTCCCTCTGCTTCACTTATGGACGCGCAGGGTACCCCCCTCCTGTCGAGAATTGACGTGCAGGGTCCTCTCATTGAATACCTTATGGTCCCTAAACGTTGCTTATTGACGACAAGAGATTGCCGCGGAAGAGCCAGTTGTCCGTATATTTATACATATCCAAAATCACATTGTAGTGACGTATACAGAACACAATAAATTATATAATGTAAACAACTACCTGAGAAACAGCAGATACAGCAGAGAAATTAATTATAGGCTATTACTTTTGTATCGTTTATTGCATTTATGGAGGGAGTGGTGTATGCTGGGTAATGGCACAGCTAGCAACTGGGTGACTTTATTCACCCGCTTCGGCTGTTATCAGTCCATACAATGGGCGTTAATAGCACAAATCAGTCCCATAGATATGGGCCATCTCCTGCTAGATTGTTCAGAAGGTTGTTCTCATCCATCCAGATGGAGGATCACTAACAGGAGCATGGGAAGACTCCAGAATCCACTCTGGCTGGAATCCAGTGGATATGCAGTGTGTACAGGTAAGACCATTTAAACGGACAGCATTTATAGAATGACTATTAAAAGTCAGCGAGTGTCAATAATGTTAATGTGGTTATGTTAGTAATACACAGAGTGCTAATATAACAGCTTTAAGATGCATTTGTAGATATTATTACATGTTTTACCGTCTTTATGGTGCTAGCTTAAAGTTGGTGTAAACGTTAGCTTATATTGGAGGAAAGCTGTTACTGGTTAAACGATGTTAGCACAGAAATATCAGCTTCTGTCATGACTGATGAAGTTACTATTTAATAAAGTTTTCAGTAAAGTGATTAATCGCAGCCACAGACTGACAGCAAATATCTCGATTAGCTTCAGTGCATCTATAATAAACATGTGCAAGTTTCAGTGCTTCGTTTAAACTGTATGATACTTATACTGACCCAGGGTCAGTGTAAAATACAATCTTAGCTGTGTGAACAAAGCCTGGCTCCTTTAATCCTGCATGACAAACCTCAGGATGCAGGTTATTATTACTCTTTCCTGCTGGCACACCTGTCACACCTGAGAGTCAGCTAGAAACTTACAGTGACGTGGACATCATGCAAAGACTGCCAGACTCTGTAATACTGCAAATGATCAGTGACTCAGGTTAACACTAAACTTTAAACAGCACCTCTGTGTCTCTGTGTGCTGAACATCTAGGATTGAGTCAGGCTGCATCAGCTGAAGCTGTTATTTGTATATATCAGTATTTTTTATTCAGGTGTGGGGAAAATACGTAAGACTGCAGTGAAGCAATGCACCAGATTAATCCCTGGCCAAAGGTATCGTACTTAAATCAGACTACTGATCCAGCCACATCAGCCTTTTGTGAGGTCTGTTTAAAGTTGACTTAAAATGAACTGCAGGTTCCTGAGAGGTGGACTGTGAGCACAGAAACACATGTTCATACATACAACTGCAGCAAACTTACATTAATTTTAAATAGATTTGTTACTCTGATGTCTGTCTCTGAGTTAGTCCTCTGACAGACTGGTGACCTGTCCAGGTGTGCTCTACCTATGACTACTTGGACAGGCTCTAGCCTCTGTAATAGAAATGTTCTGTTATTCTCATTTAAAGTATTTAAGTGCTTATGCATATGCTTAGTTGTGACACTGTTATTGTCACGATCCTGGGTCTTATGACCCAGTGTTTTGAGTTTTAGTTCATTTTCATGTTTATAGTATGTTTAAGCTTATTATGTTTCCTATGTGCATCTGTTTATCAGTTCCCCCTTGTATTGTCATACCCTGTTAAATCTCCCCTGCTCTTCATGCGTTTCATGTCTGTGTCTTACGTTGTCAAGTTCGGGTTGTCATGTCTACGTTTCATTATGTTTCCTGTTTTATTGTGAAGAGTTCTGGTGTTTCTGGGTTCATCGTGTTCAGTTTTACTCTCCCATTGTCACGTCGTTATGTTCATGTGTGACAGCTGGTTCCCCATGTGTTGCCACTTTCCTCATTATCCTCCTGTGTCTACTTAGTCCGTGTGCTTTCAGTCATTCGTTGTCAGGTCGTCTGCTCATCCATGTCTCATCTCCAGGTACCCATGTCAGTTCACTATGGTTAAGGTTTTTCATGTTTTGTTATTAGTTCACCCAGTTTAGGTTATTGTTTAGTTTTCTACGATGCCCTATTATTTTGTACCCTCATTTCTAGTCTCAATAAACGGCTTGTTTTGTTAATCCACACCACGTTTTGGTCTGTGTTTGAGTCCTCCTCTGCAACACATACGGTCTGCCCCAGCCAGACCATGACAGTTATTGACTGTTCAGTGAAAGTTTCTAAAACTAGATGAACTTACTTCAGCGTCAGCAGTTTGAGAAAACAACTCCCTTTACAGGTGCTGATAAGGCCAAGGGCACAAAACAGCATAACCATTGATGCGTTAGGTTTCATAGCGAGACACGTGAAGTGTGGTAGGATCAGTTTGTAACTTCCTCCCTCTTCCTTGGAATGCATAAAGGAGGAGGAGCACCACTTCTGTGGCAGCGCTGACATGACTGAACTGTGATGTTTGATGTGTGTTGGTGCAGTAATAAATAGCTTGATCACAGCTCTTTCTGTGTTGCAGACTTTATTAAAAAAATTCCACGACACCCCCCCCCCCCCCCCCCACTGTGAACCTGAATTGAATATTCAAAAGACATTTGTTTAAATAGTTCTAGAAATCTGAGCTGTTGGTGTGTCCTTGGATTGTGTGGTAATTAGTGATGGGCAGATGAAGCCCCATGAAGCACTGAAGCTTTTCATCCAATTGGTTCACCCCAACGCGAAGCTTCATGAAGCTTCATTTGCTCTAGCAGGACACCTACTGGACGTAAAAATAATAGCTGGCATGAATTTGAAGAGTGTGGCATTTTGCACACAGCCTGTAAATGTCAACAACAAAAGGAGTGTGTAAAACATGTATATTGTAGTGATGGCAGTATACTGTGTATATTTATAGTGGCAGTATGGGAAATGATTATTTGGAAATGCTTGAAATGGAAATGATCATTTACTGTGAGGTGAGGTGTGGTTGGGGTGTGGACAGTGGTTGTGCTTTTGTAACGTTGAGGTATGGACAGCTACACACTGCCTGTTCACATTTTATTCTGTAAAAACTAAATTTTCACTGCTTTTATGACCTTTTTAGTGGGGAGAACATAGCTAGGATTTAATGATTTAACAAATCTTTTGAATCCTTTGTCCTCCACAATGCTAAATGGCTGGGAGTCCTCAATCACCATGCTGACCAGGTCTTCATCTATTTGAGATTGTTCTCCTGAGGAAAGACAATAAAGATAAAGCACAAATATAAATATCACATACGTAACTTATAACAGTTGTATAATATTGTTATATCATTTAGTAACATTACTGCATCCTATATTATCATTGCATTTGATGGCTCACCTGGTCTTGCTCCACAATCGGTGTCCCCCTTATTCTCATGCAAAGCTCTGTAGTGCCTAAGCATGGATAAGGTGTTGTTGTTGTTATATCCCAGCTCCCTGGCACATAGAAAACACTTCACCTTGTACAAAAGTCAAGACAGCTCAACATAAATTGTATTGCACCATCAGTATCATGAAAATACATCTTCTGTAGAAATTTACATACCTTGTTGGGAGGAATAAGATCAAAATGTTCCCACACAGGGGAGGACATCCTCCTCTTCTTAGCTGGCTCCATTCTCTCCTGACTTTCCTCACTCTCATAAACCTCCAAACGGTCTCCAAACTCTCACTAACCGCAACTCTCCATCAAACACCCACATTTTTGAATGAAGTCTGAGGGGTTTATATCGCTGTCATATCTCGCGGCAAAGTTCGAACCACTTCATGAACCAGTCACGTGGTACAGCCGGGCAGCGAGGCTTCGGACGTCATCATTTTCAGCTCCTCCCATAAATGAAGCAAGCCTCGATACGCGCTTCGCGGAAACGCCCCCTCCATTACTCGACACACGCTCCGAAGCCTCGATACAGAACGTCCCATCACTATCAAACACCCACATTTTTGAATGAAGTCTGAGGGGTTTATATCGCTGTCATATCTCGCGGCAAAGTTCGAACCACTTCATGAACCAGTCACGTGGTACAGCCGGGCAGCGAGGCTTCGGACGTCATCATTTTCAGCTCCTCCCATAAATGAAGCAAGCCTCGATACGCGCTTCGCGGAAACGCCCCCTCCATTACTCGACACACGCTCCGAAGCCTCGATACAGAACGTCCCATCACTAGTGAGCGCAGTGTAACCGTGACAACGAGACACGAGGACGGATTTAAGTCGAGGATAAAAAACTGTCTCCAGAAGAAAAAGTCTTCGGCTCGGTGAGTGGAACCAGTTTCAGCTACAACAGCGATAAATAAGCATGTAGGGAGGTTAAGAGTGATATAATACTGAGGAACGGTGTTCCAGATCTACTGGCGTTTAGATCAACTGGCGTTGGTCGAACAGATGTGTGGTAGTCTTGCGTTTCAGGAGCTGCTACCGACAAACCAGCAAAAAAACGCCAAATGTGTCATCTGTGACACTTTTGAGGTTGTGGCAAACACACTCCGTCAGTCTTGATGCTGTTGAACAACAAAATGTTTAAAAATGTGGCGAGTTTACCTGGTGATATCCTCATGCGCGACGCGATCGCGAAAACAGCAAACAAGTAATACCACGCCGATGTTGTTCACAGGACAGCAAGAGTAAACGATCGGGAGACTCTAGTCGTCGTTATCGTTCCGCTCGCACGGTTTATTTCTCCGGTTTCAGCGTTTTTGCTTCACAACTAAAGCGAGCAGTTTACTTTGTGCACTATCATGCACAATACATTTGTACCTTTCAATTGTGTCTGTTTGTGCGTCATGCAAATAAACCTTTGAAAAGAATGAAATGATATCATATATTCCTTATTGGCCTACATTCGTTCAAAATCCCAAATTATATACACAAAGTCATAGAAATCACCACTCCAATTGGTCATCATGATTTTGATATTCTCTTTTTCCATAACAATGAAATACGCCTTTGACAAATATGACACATCAATATTTCATTAGTGTTGTCACATCACATCCTGTAAGCATCGTTTGTCTGTGTCCTTTCTCTGGAAATTAATATTTCCAGCCAATATAGGCAATCCATCAACATGGCTGGAGAGTTGGTAGTTATATACAGTCTGTATAAGTGTGGTTAATCTAATGAACATTTGTAAGGAGACGGCAGTTACTTTGAATTCACAGCAGTTACACATTGATTAGTAATAAACAGCCAGTGAGAGTGAGTGGATTTAAGAAAGTCAGTGACTCAGGTGTGTCGCTTGGTTTGTCATCTGTTTGTGAGACTGGAGGAGACGTAGAAATCTTTGTTTTAAATCTTAGTTAGGTAGATTCCTGTTTGAAAACAAGCACTTTTTGTGAGAAATCCAAGAAGTACATCTGCAGAAAGCACACAGTTACATTCTGTCCATCATGTGGACAAAATAGAAAATGTTGAGCATTGGAAAACTGAGAACGTTGGGCAAGTTCAAAATACGTGTTTGTAAGAATGAAAAACCAAATTGTTCCTAAAATAGTTATGGAAAGTCTAACTGTTGTATGTCTGTGTTCTACATGTTTATCTGATGGGAAATAAAGTTGCTATTGTTTTATTGCAGTTTCTTGACAATTCTGAGTGGATTTACACAGTACGGGTCAAATGACCCGCAACAAAATCAATGTCACTTTTTTGTTTTTCAACATAATACAAGGGTTAATTTCCAAAACTTCCATATGATCTTCAATTTGTAGCAGATCCACTATCACACAGCAGCTGGAGCAGTTTCAAATGGAGGTCAGTCCACTACTACCATAGCCTACTACTAGATTAACTTGTGACACATCTGCACCTGCTGCTATGATCACAGTGAGTAGAGGCTGAGTGGCTGCACTTACCCCTGGTACATCCAGATCTACCCACAAACATGTTGAAAGATGCAATGCCAGCAATGTGGATTGTCAACACTGAAAACAATCAGTAAGCAAAGACAACAGGGATCATTTGTTTCTGTTTATTTAGCATGCACAACATTTGTAGTCGCCTTCTGCACAGGGGAAGTCCACACACACTGTGTGGTACCACTTTCCACAGAAGGTGCATTCAATCTGCAAGATTGAATGAGATTGTCAGAGTCATTGTCTGACTGTTTATTACTAATCACTGTGTAACTGCTGTACATTCACAGTAACTGCCGTCTCCTTACACATGTTTATTAGATTGACCACACTTATACAGACTGTATATAACAACCAACTCTAACATGTTTGTTCGCAGAGAAAAGACGCAGACAGACTACGCTAACGACATGTTAAGATTAAGATGGCGCCGGTGAGGTCGGCTGCCGTCACGACTGCTCCGACCACTTTTTCTTTGTCTTTGTTTTTTAAGTTAGTTTTCAGCGTTTCTAAATCGGCAAAATCATCACCATTGGGTACATTAGGTATGACAGTGACACTCTTGTTTCTATTGGTATACAATGTACTCACAATTCGAAGTTTTTAACTCCGGATCCGAGCTGGCCGAGTGAGATCTCGAGGGAGAACAAAGGCAAGCGGCGGCGGCCTAGAGGGAAGCGAGCCGGCGTCAGGAACAGGCGGAGAGCTCGTGCACACCGCACACCTCTGCCTAGCATCCTGCTCGCCAACGTCCAGTCATTGGAGAACAAGCTTGACGACCTCAGGGCCAGGATAAAGTTCCAGAGAGACATTCGGGACTGCAATCTCCTCTGCTTCACCGAGACATGGCTGAACCCAGCGGTGCCGGACCACGCCATCCAGCCGGCCGAGTTCTTCTCGGTTCACCGCATGGACAGGACACGGGACTCGGGGAAGTCAAGGGGAGGCGGCGTGTGTTTAATGGTGAACAACAACTGGTGCAACAGTGCGAACGTTGTTCCTCTCACACGCTCCTGCACACCAAATCTGGAACTACTGTCCATCATGTGTCGTCCTTTTTATCTACCTCGGGAATTTACATCGGTCATTGTAAGTGCCGTTTATATTCCACCACAAGCGGACACGGTCACCGCCTTATGCGAGCTGCATGAGGCACTCACACAGCACCAGACACAACACCGGGACGCTGCGCTTATTGTGACGGGGGACTTTAATAGCGCCAACCTCAAACGCGCAGCGCCGAACTTTTATCAACACATCACCTGCCCCACCAGGGGTGAAAGGACACTGGACCACTGCTACACTACGGTCAAGGACGGCTACAAGGCACAATCCCGCCCCCCGTTTGGCAAATCTGATCACGCCGCCATCTTCCTCATGCCAAAATACAAACAAAGGCTGAAACAGGAAGTTCCGGTTCAGAGGAAGGTCGCGCGCTGGACGGATCAATCGGTGGCCGCGTTACAGGACGCACTCGATGACGCAGACTGGGGCATGTTCAGAAACAGCTCCGACGATGACGTCAACGTGTTTACGGAAGCGGTTGTGGGATTCATCGGGAAACTAGCGGATGATACCGTGGAGACAAAGACTATCACAACGTTTCCCAACCAGAAGCCGTGGGTGGATAAAACCATCCGCGACGCTCTGAGATCCCGCACCGCTGCCTACAACACGGGACTCATGACGGGGGACATGGACCCGTACAAAGCCGCGTCATATAACGTGCGGAGGGCGGTGAAAGAGGCGAAGCAGTGCTACGGGAGGAAACTAGAATCACAACTCCAACAGAGTGACTCTAGGAGCCTGTGGCGGGGACTAAGGACAATAACGGACTATAAAGCACCAACAACCGGTATGACGAACGCGGCCGTGACTCTGGCAGACGAGCTGAACACTTTCTATGCTCGCTTCGAGGCTGCAGCTAAGGCCTCCAACAATGCTAGTGTTAGCGGCGCTAACGGCTGCAGACAGGAAGATACTGCCAGCACCGGAAACGTGCTCGTCATCTCCGAGCATGAAGTAAGGAGAGCCTTCAAGAGAGTGAACACCAGGAAAGCAGCAGGACCAGACGGCATCCCAGGTCGTATCCTCAGAGACTGCGCATACCAGCTAGCTCCTGTGTTCACTGAGATATTCAACATCTCTTTATCTCAGTCGGTGATCCCCACATGTTTCAAAGAGTCCATCATTGTTCCTGTCCCGAAGAAACCCCACCCTGCTTCTCTCAATGACTATCGCCCTGTAGCCCTCACCTCAGTAGTGATGAAGTGCTTTGAACGCCTGGTCAGAGACTTCATCATTTCTTCACTACCAGACACACTGGACCCACTACAGTTCGCTTACCGTCCAAATCGTTCCACAGACGATGCCATCTCTCATCTCCTCCACACATCACTCACTCACTTGGACACTAGAAGGGGGAATTATGTTAAAATGCTCTTCATAGACTACAGCTCTGCATTTAACACCATAATTCCCTCCACACTCACCACCAAGCTGGAGCATCTGGGACTCAGCTCATCTATGTGTCAGTGGATCTCCAACTTCCTAACTGGCAGACCACAGGCAGTAAGGATGGGCGGACATGTCTCAGCCTCCACCACTCTCAGCACTGGAGCCCCCCAGGGGTGTGTTCTGAGCCCCCTGCTGTACTCTTTGTACACATATGACTGTGTGGCCACTACCAGCTCCACCACCATCATCAAGTTTGCTGACGACACCGTCGTGGTGGGCCTGATCTCTGATAACAACGAGACGGCCTACCTGAAGGAGATTAGGAATCTGGAGAACTGGTGCCAGAGGAACAACCTCCTTCTAAACGTCAGTAAGACAAAGGAGCTGATAGTGGACTTCAGCACTAAGCAGGAGAGGAACTACCAGACCCCCGTCATCAACGAGTGCCCAGTGGAGAGAGTGGACAGCTTCAAATACCTCGGAGTTCACATCACGCAGGACCTGTCATGGTCCTGTCACATCAACACCGTGGTGAAAAAGGCCCGACAGCGTCTCTACCACCTCAGACGCTTGAGAGACTTCCAACTGCCCTCCAAGGTGCTCAGGAACTTTTACTCGTGCACCATAGAGAGCATCCTGGCGGGAAACATCTTAACCTGGTTCGGGAACAGCACCATGCAGGACAGACGAGCTCTACAGAGGGTTGTGCGGTCAGCTGAGCGCACCATCCGCTCCGAGCTCCCTGACCTGCACTCAATCTACAGCAGGTGGTGCTGGACCAAGGCCAGGAAGATCGTGAAGGACCTCAGCCATCCCAACAACAGACTGTTCTCTCTGCTGAGGTCAGGAAAGCGATTCCGCTCCCTGAAGACCAACACAGAGAGACTGAGGAGGAGCTTCTTCCCGCAGGCGATACGGTCTCTCAATCACACCACCACACAGTACTGACCCACACATATGGTTCTTACACACACACTGGACTTTCTGGACATTGTTTTTGCACAACACTGGTCACTATATTCTTCATTTCCAGTTAATACTTGTACAGCTGCTGTTATTGTGTATAGATTTATTTATAATTAGATTTCTTCATACATTCTTATATAGTTCTATATTGTGTATTGTGTATTGTGTATTGTGTATTGTGTATTGTGTATTTTGCTGTACAGTTATTTTATTTTCAACTTTAATTTATATATTTTATCTTATTCTTCCCAGTTAAATTTACCCTTCATTCTAATTTGTGTTGTACAGTTATTTCATTTTTAACCTTAATTTATATTTTATTCCTTCCTAGTTAAATTTACCCTTTTTAATTTTGCATATTTATTTCCTATCTTATTCATAGCCTTTCCTTTTATTGTTTTCTTTAGGTCACGAGTAGTTGTCCAAGCATTTCACTACATATCGTACTGTGTATGACTGTGTACGTGACAAATAAAAAAAAAAAAAAAAAAAAGAATTTGAATTTGACATGTGATGTTACAACACTAGTGAAATATTAGTGTCATTTCATTCATTTCAAAGGTTTATTTGCATGACGCACAAACAGACACAATTGAAAGGTACAAATGTGCATGAAACGAATTCAAACGTGCTGTAGATGTGTGTCACAAGTTGATCTGGCTGTAGGCTGTGGCACTTGGCCAGAGGTGGCGCTGGTTGACTCGAGTCCATGTTAGTGCACAAAGTAAACTGCACGCTTTAGTTGTGAAGCAAAAACGCTGAATTCGGAGAAACAAACCGTGCGAGGGGAACGATAACGACGACAACAGTCTCCCGATCATTTACTCTTGCTGTCCTGTGAACAACATCGGCGTGGTATTACTTGTTTGCTGTTTTCGTGATCGCGTCGCGCATGAGGATATCACCAGGTAAACTCGCCACATTTTTATACATTTTGTTGTTCAACAGCATCAAGACTGACGGAGTGTGTTTGAGACAACCTCACAAGTGTCACAGATGACACATTTGCCGTTTTTTTGCTGGTTTGTCGGTAGCAGCTCCTGAAACGCATCTGTTCGACCAACGCCAGTTGATCTAAACGCCAGTAGATCTGGAACACCGGCTCTCTGATGAGTGTTTGTAGGGATGTGGTTCAGCAAGGTAAAGACACACGACTGAGTCTAGTAAATGGAAAGGAGGTGCAGTTTGGGCAAAGTGTTCAAGCAGTAGGTAGAATGACAATAAATGTGGTGGAAAAAGTGACAAGATGGTGATAAAGTGGCTGAACTGATAACGAGCTCAGCATAGACAGGAAAACATGACAAAAAACTAACATCGTGTGAAATCAGCTCATTGTTATTGTTGTTAATATTTTTTACTTCAGCTGGGGTAATTGATGGATGAAGGAAATGTTACTGCAGTCACGGAAGGTGGAAATAAGTTCCACTGAATTACAACAAGTAGATATAGGAAAATAAGATATGTGTTACTATATGAGCTATGGGACAGATTTATGAAGCAGGACAGATTATTGTGACGCAGCAGTTGCAGTGAGATTTAGAAACATTGTACTGTAATTTATTTAGAAGCGTGAAGCCAGTTCACTTGAGTAAAGAACAGCTCAAAAACCAACCGATCTGATGAGGGAAACAGTGATGGCCTACTAGCTAAATCAAGATGTGACCCTGTGAACGACTTCCCTAAACCTGCAGTCCAGCAGTTCATCTAAACAAAAGGCACCTAGACTAAAACAGATGTACTTGTGTTTGCTATACCATAAAACAATAAAAGAAGGTACGAGCTCTTCTTGTGACTGCAGGATCTGAGTGTGAATGCCAGAACACTCTGGAAGACACACAGTCTTTGCAGACTACTAAGGACCACACATCCTATCACTACACAATCGATTATACACCTCTAAGCATATATGGTTATATTTTTCTAAGCATAAATGACAATCAACAATATACAGTGGGGCAAAAAAGTATTTAGTCAGCCACCGATTGTGCAAGTTCCCCCACCTAAAATGATGACAGAGGTCAGTAATTTGCACCAGAGGTACACTTCAACTGTGAGAGACAGAATGTGAAAAAAAAAATCCATGAATTCACATGGTAGGATTTTTACAGAATTTATTCGTAAATTAGGGTGGAAAATAAGTATTTGGTCAATAACAAAAATACAACTCAATACTTTTAACATAACCTTTGTTGGCAATAACAGAGGTCAAACGTTTACTATAGGTCTTTACCAGGTTTGCACACACAGTAGCTGGTATTTTGGCCCATTCCTCCATGCAGATCTTCTTGAGAGCAGTGATGTTTTGGGGCTGTCGCCGAGCAACACGGACTTTCTGAGACCTGTGCCTGTTTCCAAGTCTGTACCCTGGTTAAATGACAACATTCGTCTTATAAAACGTAATTGTCGTAAAGCTGAGCGGTTATGAAGGAAAACCCACTTAAATGTTCATCTCCTTTATTTAAAGGATCTTTTAGCCTCCTTTAACAATGCTATTAGAGTTGCGAGGGCTGCTTACTTTTCTCAGTTGGTTGCAAAGAGCAGAGGTAATCCTAAAGTTTTATTTGATACTATTACTAATATTATTACTCCTGCTCCACCTGCTGCCATTATTTCTTCTGTTGAAGATTGTGAAACTTTTCTTGCTTTCTTTTTAGAAAAAATTAGCAACATAAGGAAAAACTTGTCTTTTTCAGTGTCTGCGCTGTCAGTTCCCACTCCAGCTCGGCCTGTTGTTTTAGAAGGTTTTTCACCTGTTTCACTACCAGAGCTGGGAAAAATAGTTAGTGCAACAAAATTATCCTCTTGCTCTCTTGATTTCTTACCTGCATCATTATTCAAAAATGTCTTTTACTCTACTGGTCCCTGTATTCTTACTATAATTAATACCTCCTTGGCCTCAGGCATAGTCCCTGCCTATTTTAAAACTGCTGTTATACATCCCTTGTTAAAAAAGCCTATGCTGGACCCATCTCTCACTAGCAATTATAGACCGATCTCAGAAATCCCGTTAATTGCTAAGATTCTAGGGAAGATCGTGGCTAAGCAGCTTACAGCAGTTTTAGATAAATATAGTATTTTCGACAAATTTCAATCTGGCTTTCGTAAAGTTCATTCCACTGAAACAGCCCTTCTTAGAGTTTCTAATGACATTTTGTTACAAAGCGATGCAGGTAAATGTTCTGTTCTCTTAATGTTGGATCTTACGTCGACCTTTGATACTGTTGACCACTATATTTTACTTAACAGGCTGAAATACTGGGTCGGTGTCTCTGGGACTGCATTGAAATGGTTCTCCTCGTATCTCTCTGAACGATATTCTTCTGTGGCAGTTTCTAAGTATAGATCATCTTCTGCGTCCTTGTCTTTTGGTGTGCCACAAGGCTCTGTGCTGGGGCCTTTATTGTTTCTAGTTTATTTACTCCCTCTCCAGCACATTTTGAGCCCTTTTGAGGATATTTGTTACCATTGTTATGCAGACGATATCCAACTCTATATATCTTTTAAACCGGAAGAGGCTTCTAAGCTGCAGCTTTTAAATGTGTGCTTGGAAACCATTAAAGGCTGGATGGCTGAAAACTTCCTCCAACTAAATGAAAATAAAACCGAAGTCCTCTTATGTGCCCCAGATAGACATACAGTGGGGCAAAAAAGTATTTAGTCAGCCACCGATTGTGCAAGTTCCCCCACTTAAAATGATGACAGAGGTCAGTAATTTGCACCAGAGGTACACTTCAACTGTGAGAGACAGAATGTGAAAAAAAATCCATGAATTCACATGGTAGGATTTGTAAAGAAGTTATTCGTAAATTAGGGTGGAAAATAAGTATTTGGTCACCTCAAACAAGGAAAATCTCTGGCTCTCACAGACCTGTAACGTCTTCTGTAAGAAGCTTTTCTGTCCCCCAGTCGTTACCTGTATGAATGGCACCTGTTTGAACTCATCATCAGACACCTGTCCACAGCCTCAAACAGTCAGACTCCAAACTCCGCCATGGCCAAGACCAAAGAGCTTTCGAAGGACACCAGGAAAAGTATTGTAGACCTGCACCAGACTGGGAAGAGTGAATCTACAATAGGCAAGCAGCTTGGTGTGAAAAAATCAACTGTGGGAGCAATCATCAGAAAATGGAAGACATACAAGACCACTGATAATCTCCCTCGATCTGGGGCTCCGCGCAAGATCTCATCCCGTGGGGTCATAATGATCATGAGAACGGTGAGCAAAGATCCCAGAACCACACGGGGGGACCTGGTGAATGACCTGCAGAGAGCTGGGACCAAAGTAACAAAGGTCACCATCAGTAACACACTACAACGGCAGGGAATCAAATCCCGCAGTGCCAGACGTGTTCCGCTGCTGAAGCCAGTGCATGTCCAGGCCCGTCTGAAGTTTGCCAGAGAGCACATGGATGATACAGCAGAGGATTGAGAGAATGTCATGTGGTCAGATGAAACCAAAGTAGAACTTTTTGGTATAAACTCAACTCGTCGTGTTTGGAGGAAGAAGAATACTGAGTTGCATCCCAAGAACACCATACCTACTGTGAAGCATGGGGGTGGAAACATCATGCTATGGGGCTGTTTTTCTGCCAAGGGGACAGGACGACTGATCCGTGTTAAGGACAGAATGAATGGGGCCATGTATCGTGAGATTTTGAGCCAAAACCTCCTTCCATCAGTGAGAACTTTGAAGATGAAACGAGGCTGGGTCTTCCAACATGACAATGATCCAAAACACACCGCCCGGGCAACAAAGGAGTGGCTCCGTAAAGGGCATTTGAAAGTCCTGGAGTGGCCTAGCCAGTCTCCAGACCTCAACCCCATAGAAAATCTGTGGCGGGAGTTGAAAGTCCGTGTTGCTCGGCGACAGCCCCAAAACATCACTGCTCTCGAGAAGATCTGCATGGAGGAATGGGCCAAAATACCAGCTACTGTGTGTGCAAACCTGGTAAAGACCTATAGTAAACGTTTGACCTCTGTTATTGCCAACAAAGGTTATGTTACAAAGTATTGAGTTGTATTTTTGTTATTGACCAAATACTTATTTTCCACCCTGATTTACGAATAAATTCTTTACAAATCCTACCATGTGAATTCATGGATTTTTTTTTTCACATTCTGTCTCTCACAGTTGAAGTGTACCTCTGGTGTAAATTACTGACCTCTGTCATCATTTTAGGTGGGGGAACTTGCACAATCGGTGGCTGACTAAATACTTTTTTGCCCCACTGTATACCCAGTATAATAAATGCTCTTGGTCCTCTTTCAACTTTTGTAAAACCATCTGTCAGGAACTTAGGGATTGATCCTTGATCCTGCTCTTACGTTAGTCATGTTAAATCTCTTGTTCGGTCTTGCTTTTATCATTTAAGAAATATTTCTAAATTGAGCTCCATAATTTCCTATACTGAACTGGAGATTGTTATTCATGCTTTTATCTCATCACGACTGGACTATTGCAATTCCCTGTTTACTTGTCTAAACAAAGGTTCTTTGGAGCGTCTGCAGATCGTTCAGAATGCTGCAGCAAGACTTTTGACGAAAGCTTCTAAATATTCACATATAACACCGTTGCTTATGCAGTTACATTGGCTTCCTGTCGAATTTAGAGTCCAGTTTAAGATTTTGGTTTTAACTTTTAAGGCTCTTCAACAACAAGCACCACCATATATTATTGAACTTTTACAGCCCTATGCCCCTAGTAGGTCTCTGAGGTCGAGTAGTCAGGGCCTACTTGTCATTCAGTATACGAGACTGAAAACTAGGGGTGATAGAGCTTTTGCTACTGTGGCCGCCAGACAGTGGAATTCCCTTCCTCAGGACTTACGATCCGCTGATTCATTGATTACTTTTAAAAAACAGCTAAAAACACATCTTTTTAAAATTGCTTTTTGCTAACTTTGTTTGTATCTTGTTTGTTTGTTTTTTTGTTGTTTTTTTTATAATCTGTTATATCTTGTAAAGCACTTTGTGATTTCTATCTAGAAATGTGCTATATAAATACAATTTTACTTACTTACTTACTTTACTTGCCCGAGCGGTTTGTTTTGGATCATTGTCATGTTGGAAGACCCAGCCTTGTTTCATCTTCAAAGTTCTCACTGATGGAAGGAGGTTTTGGCTCAAAATCTCACGATACATGGCCCCATTCATTCTGTCCTTAACACGGATCAGTTGTCCTGTCCCCTTGGCAGAAAAACAGCCCCATAGCATGATGTTTCCACCTCCATGCTTCACAGTAGGTATGGTGTTCTTGGGCTGCAACTCAGTATTCTCCTTCCTCCAAACATGACGAGTTGAGTTCATACCAAAAAGTTCTACTTTGGTTTCATCTGACCACATGACATTCTCCCAATCCTCTGCTGTATCATCCATGTGCTCTCTGGCAAACTTCAGACGGGCCTGGACATGCACTGGCTCCAGCAGCGGAACACGTCTGGCACTGCGGGATTTGATTCCCTGCCGTTGTAGTGTGTTACTGATGGTGACCTTTGTTACTTTGGTCCCAGCTCTCTGCAGGTCATTCACCAGGTCCCCCCGTGTGGTTCTGGGATCTTTGCTCACCGTTCTCATGATCATTTTGACCCCACGGGATGAGATCTTGCGTGGAGCCCCAGATCGAGGGAGATTATCAGTGGTCTTGTATGTCTTCCATTTTCTGATGATTGCTCCCACAGTTGATTTTTTTCAAACCAAGCTGCTTGCCTATTGTAGATTCACTCTTCCCAGTCTGGTGCAGGTCTACAATACTTTTCCTGGTGTCCTTCGAAAGCTCTTTGGTCTTGGCCATGGCGGAGTTTGGAGTCTGACTGTTTGAGGCTGTGGACAGATGTCTTTTATACAGATGAGTTCAAACAGGTGCCATTCATACAGGTAACGAGTGGGGGACAGAAAAGCTTCTTACAGAAGACGTTACAGGTCTGTGAGAGCCAGAGATTTTCCTTGTTTGAGGTGACCAAATACTTATTTTCCACCCTAATTTACGAATAAATTCTTTACAAATCCTACCATGTGAATTCATGGATTTTTTTTTTCACATTCTGTCTCTCACAGTTGAAGTGTACCTCTGGTGCAAATTACTGGCCTCTGTCATCATTTTAAGTGGGGGAACTTGCACAATCGGTGGCTGACTAAATACTTTTCTGCCCCACTGTAAACCTGACAGACTTGAATGGCCCGTATTTGTGAGAAACACAAACTAAAGTATTGATCCCTTCACGTTAGTGTGGGGATACCAATATGTCTGTATCATTTGTATCGATCCGCTCAGCCCCAGCCTCAGCAGCAATGAGTTCAGTACAGTATCTGAGAGAGTTCATCAAGGAGAGACTAACTGCTGTTTATGAAGAAATCTTCTCAGAGGTTCAAAAAACCATCATCCAGTATGAGGAGGAGATCAACCGTCTACGCAGACAGGATATCAACCGGAAACCTGACAGAAACTCACACATCATAGGTATGGACATGTTTTTAACAATGTGCTGTTGAAGCTGAGATTCTTCAGTATGATTAGCTTTACTAGAATATGTTAAACTGGGTATTTATCAGTGCTGCGGGTCAGTGTCCAGTGATGGACTATGTTGGACTGGTGCAGGTCCATGGTCACTGATAGATTAGTTGTTGTGCTGTTTGGAATAACACTACCCTCAGCCGCGATGAGAATATCCAGAATAAATCTAAACTAGTTTATATCATTGCACAAAACCAGATTACAATAAATGATTAAATATGTTGACCGAAGTTTTCTGCAGTTAAATTTAAATATACTTAACGAAAGCTCCTTTTTTGATTGACATATTTTGATTCATTTATTTAAAGTGTTTGTCGAACAGATTCCACTGTTGAGTTCATCAAGCGTCAGTGTTCCTCTCCAAGCACTGGACTGTGCAGTAAAGATAAAGGTAGATCTCAGATACAGTGGGGCAAAAAAGTATTTAGTCAGCCACCGATTGTGCAAGTTCCCCCACTTAAAATGATGACAGAGGTCAGTAATTTGCACCAGAGGTACACTTCAACTGTGAGAGACAGGATGTGAAAAAAAATATCCATGAATTCACATGGTAGGATTTGTAAAGAATTTATTCGTAAATTAATCACTCAAATCACTAATCACTTTTTTATTGTCACATCACATGTGCAGGTACATTGGTACAGCACATGTGAGTGAAATTCTTGTGTGCGAGCTTCACAAGCAACAGAGTTGTGCAAAGTACAATAATGTAAACAAGCAAAATACAAGAATGGCTACATCTGAAACTAATAAATATATGTACAATATATAATAGTATATGCATTTCTGGATGTGTATACTAAATATTTTTCTACGTGTGTGTGTGTGTGTGTGTGTGTGTGTGTGTGTGTGTGTGTGTGTGTACACATATTTTACAAATCAAATAGAGTAAACAATAAATAAAATATATAAAAATATACAGAGTTGAGACATGTGCAAAACAGTGGCATTACTGTACAGTATGGAGTGCATAATGTTGAAGTTCCAGTAGTGAAAGTGAGGTGTCTATGACGTGTTCAGCAGTCTGATGGCCTGGTGGAAAAAGCTGTCTCTCAGTCTGCTGGTACGGGACCGGATGCTGCAGAACCTCCTTCCTGAGGGAAGTAGTCTGAACAGTTTATGGCTGGGGTGACTGGAGTCCTTGATGATCCTCCCCGCTTTCCTCAGGCACCGCTTCCTGTAGATGTCTTGGAGGGAGGGAAGCTCACCTCCAATTATCCGTTCAGAGCACCGCACCACCGCGCTGGAGAGCTTTGCAGTTGTAGGCGGTGCTGTTGCCATACCAGGTGGTGATGCATCCAGTGAGGATGCTCTCAATGGCACAGTGATAGAAGGTCCTGAGGATGCGGGGGCTCACGCCGAATCTTTTCAGTCTCCTGAGAAAGAAGAGGCGCTGCTGCGCCTTCTTCACTGTTTTGTTTGTGTGTACTGACCACGCAAGATCCTCAGCCAGAGGTACACCAAGGAAACGGAAGCTGCTCACTCTCTCCACAGCAGCACCGTTGATGGTGATGGGGGTGTGTACTTCTCTGCACCTCCGGAAGTCCACTATCAACTCCTTTGTCTTTGCGACGTTGAGGGTGAGATGGTTGTCTTGACACCAGTGGGTCAGGGCGCTGACCTCCTCCCTGTAAGCCGTCTCATCACCATTGGTGATAAGACCCACCACTGTAGTGTCGTCCGCAAACTTCACAATGATGTTGGAGTTGTTAGTGGCTGTGCAGTCGTAGGTGTAGAGTGAGTATAGGAGAGGGCTCAGTACACACCCCTGTGGAGCACCAGTGTTCAGTGTGATGGGGAATGAGGTGATACTGCCCAGTCTGACCACTTGGCATCTGTCAGAGAGGAAGCTAAGGATCCAGCTGCAGAGGGAGCTACTCAGTCCTAGATCCTGCAGTTTCCTGTCTAGCTTCGAGGGAACGATGGTATTGAATGCTGAGCTGTAATCTACAAACAGCATTCTCACATACGTGTCTCTCTTCTCCAGGTGTGACAGGGCAGTGTGTAGTGTCAGGGCTAAGGCATCATCAGTGGACCTGTTGTGGCGGCATGCGAACTGTAGAGGATCCAGTGAGTCGGGTAGTGCAGAGCAGATGAAGTCCCTGACAAGCTTCTCGAAGCATTTGCTTACGATGGGGGTCAGGGCTACAGGTCGCCAGTCATTCAATGAGGAGATGGTGGAGGATTTGGGTACAGGGACAACGGTGGCCATTTTGAAGCAGGCTGGGACTACAGACAGAGAAAGGGAAAGGTTGAAGATGTGCGTGAACACTCCAGCCAGCTGAGCCACGCATGACTTGAGGACGCGGCCGGGAATCTCGTCCGGACCTGTAGCTTTGCGTGCGTTCACCTTCCTGAAGCACTTCCGCACATCCTCCTCAGACACAGTGTGCGCACTGACGTCATCCGCGGTGCGCACCCTGTCCGGTCTCATGGTGTTCGCTGTGTCGAATCTAGCGTAGAATACGTTTAGATCCTCACACAGAGAGGCCGTGGTCTGCGGTGTGCTGGTTTTCCCTCTAAAGTCTGCGATCGTGTTTAGTCCCTGCCACATACTCCGAGGGTTGTCAAACTGTTGCTCCACCCTGTCCCTGTACTCACGTTTGGCTGCTTTGATCGTCTTCCGGAGTTGGTAATGTGCGTGTTTGTAGTCCGATGTGTTCGCGGAGGCAAAGGCGGTGCTCCGTGCCGCCAGTGCCGCGTGAACATCTCCGTTAATCCAGGGTGGAAAATAAGTATTTGGTCACCTCAAACAAGGAAAATCTCTGGCTCTCACAGACCTGTAACGTCTTCTGTAAGAAGCTTTTCTGTTCCCCACTCGTTACCTGTATGAATGGCACCTGTTTGAACTCATCTGTATAAAAGACATCTGTCCACAGCCTCAAACAGTCAGACTCCAAACTCCGCCATGGCCAAGACCAAAGAGCTTTCGAAGGACACCAGGAAAAGTATTGTAGACCTGCACCAGACTGGGAAGAGTGAATCTACAATAGGCAAGCAGCTTGGTGTGAAAAAAATCAACTGTGGGAGCAATCATCAGAAAATGGAAGACATACAAGACCACTGATAATCTCCCTCGATCTGGGGCTCCACGCAAGATCTCATCCCGTGGGGTCAAAATGATCATGAGAACGGTGAGCAAAGATCCCAGAACCACACGGGGGGACCTGGTGAATGACCTGCAGAGAGCTGGGACCAAAGTAACAAAGGTCACCATCAGTAACACACTACAACGGCAGGGAATCAAATCCCGCAGTGCCAGACGTGTTCCGCTGCTGAAGCCAGTGCATGTCCAGGCCCGTCTGAAGTTTGCCAGAGAGCACATGGATGATACAGCAGAGGATTGAGAGAATGTCATGTGGTCAGATGAAACCAAAGTAGAACTTTTTGGTATAAATTCAACTCGTCGTGTTTGGAGGAAGAAGAATACTGAGTTGCATCCCAAGAACACCATACCTACTGTTGAAAACACGCAGTTCTTTGAATCTTTGGGCTGAAGGAAGGACACTACTCGGTGTATATATGCTCAATCAACAATCATTTATTTCGGTACACTTCACAAACAGAGCATTACAACGTCCGGACGGGAGAGATGCCTGCAGAGGTTCGACAGCATGTCTCAAAATGGTGGCAACTTTCACAGACTTTTATAGGTAATCCTGACCCCCCTCCTTGTCATAAAAGCTGCATCTTCACATGTTTTTCTAATTCTTAGTGTGCCTGGCTCCTGACCTTGCCTCCCTGTCTTTCTGTGTGAAACTGGAAGGGGGGTGAAGAATGTGGTTTTATCTCTTCTGCTCAGACACCTAGTCTCCCTGTTATGGCCTTCTTCACATGATTCAGCAGTAAAACATTCTCAAGAAGACAGTGTCAGACATTCACAGCTGATCAAGGATACAGAGTAATGCACATTTTGTCTAATAAACTACAAATGATTATGTTTCTTTTATTCAAGAGTATAATAGAGACTAAACTAGATACGTAGCACACCATTAGAACTAAAGGATAATATATGGCCTGCAGCTGTTAAGCTAATTTACTACCTTGACTACTGGTCATAAAATGGCATATGTTTAACTACTTGTCATTAACAACACCCCCTTTGATCTCTTTTCTCAAAGAGATCACTTACAAGACGCATTCCAGGGTCACAAGGTCCACGTCTCTCCATTCCTCAGGATCATCCTTTAACAGAGGCATCATAACCCCCCGGCCCTCCGGCCCTGAGGTTACGGCCCTGTCAATAAGACGAACTACTAGAGCTCTGAGGCATGGGATCAAACAACAACCACATGTGGTTAGGACAGCAGTAAAAACAGACAGTGAAACCAAGATTGACATAACAAATCCCTTCCATTGCCCAAAAACAGAAGTCATCCATTCCTCCAGCGGATTGTCGATACCTGAATGTTCATGCATATTATGGGCCAGAGTCCGTAGCCCCTCCAGTGCTCGAGTTACAGAGCCATCCGGAGCTGTATTATTGGGAATAAAAGTACAACACATTTGTCCAAACATTTCACAAACCCCTCCTTTTTCAGCCAGAACCATATCCAGCGCCATCCGGTTCTGCACTGCCATCAGAGAGGTTGGACCTACTTGTTCTGCTAAACCCTGAATTGCATCACGGGTCAAATTTGACAGTCGGAGAACGTTATAGTGCACATAGTTAATTCTATCTACGTTTTTGTTGGGGGTGACGGGAAACAAGGCAGAAAGTACTGGAATGTTTTCAAAACCGGCTGCTATCTGATCTACTAATTTAAACTCATTTGGAACGCCACGCGGAACACCGATAGAATCTATATATGTGGGTGAATTAACAGTTAAATCAAATGACCAAGATGATCCTTTAGGCCACCCTTGACGCCTGCGCCTGGGTGGTCGTCGCGCATGTCCCTCTACCCTCTCAGAATTATCCTTACCCCCTATTTCCAGCAGAGGCGCTCCTAGTCTGACCATGGCACAAACACCAACCGCTTCATTTGGTATTCGCACATGCAGACTCCCACCTCCACAATAATAGTACAAACCGGCTCGAGCCCAAGTACCCACGACCGTGGCGCTCGCACGCGCTGCCTCTCCTCTTCCTGGAAATGTGGCCTCACACCAATCAGCCGGGATCTCTCCAGCGTCATACTCCTGCTCTCCGGGATCATCTGCAGTAAAATTGAAACAAGTATAATTAGCTTTCCTAGGTGTGAATGGTCCGGGAATGGTATTATTATCTATTGGGGGAAATAAAGCAGATAATGGAGCACATTTTCCTGTAGTTACTGGTCTCCGAGTAAGTCGGAGCATGCAATCAAAACCCCAGGGGTCCTCTGGATACAGAGGTGCCGGTTCAATAAACAAACGTGGGCGTGCTGTAGCGCATGCCACACAATCCGACACCTTTTGCTCTTTTGTAGTTTCAATCAGCCAGTCCAACCACAGGTTGCTGTCCACGTAGCCTGTGGCACGAGACATCAGCTGTCGGGGTTTCCACTTTGTGTAGTCCATTTTTGTTACCTTAGACACGGAAGGTGGGGCTTTGGTTGATGCGGTGTCGCTGCTAGATGAATTACAGCTTAATGTGGCGTTGTGGCTGGGTAATTTACAGGATGGATCTTTAAAGTTTATCTTTATTATGCCTCTCGGGTCTTTCCCAAATACATCTACTCCTAACACCAAATAAAACACTTTATCTTCTTTCCGGTACCGCTGCGGTGTAACCTGCCACCCACCAATAGACATTGTAAGTGGATTTTGTGTGTTACTGAAATCACGCTGGATCGCAAACCCCTCCCAACGGCCCCGTGCATCCCATCCTGGGAGGGTGTAACCGGTCACCATGTCCCACTCCTCACACGGGGTGTACCCCGTGGCGGTGGGTTTACCTATAAGACAAGCATTTGTGAATCTTATGTCATGACATGTCCATACCTCGTACCCGCGCCAACTGGTCTGATCCTTTCCACAGTCTATCACGGAACACAGATCAAAAGTGAAGGCTGTGGTGGATCCTCTAACGTAATCCACCTCTATGCCTCCATAATACTCCAAACAAGGATCTGGTTTCTCACCTACATCACGTTCAGAGCTGGTCGCCACAGGGTCCGCGAGAGGAAGAGGAGGTGGATGAGTTCTGTAACTGGGCAACTCACACAACAGGAAAACAGTAGTTAGCACACCAATAGTGATCATAGCTAACACTCCCATCAATTTCCAATTCTCCAGAAGCTTCATTTTTGCATTAGACTTTTCCTCCCCCATTTTAATACCTGCTAATAACTTCTAAACTAGAGCTTTAGGCCTACGGCACTTTTTTTTTTTTTTTTTTTTGCTGTAGCTTATACTATCTTCTCGTCGGGTGATTCTCGACTTCTTTCTTCAACCTCAGGGGTAGACTACCCTTTGGTCGTTACACAGATCAGGGTATTATTCTGGCCCTTCTATACTAAGATCTGTGTTTTTTGGGGTCACAGCCGTGTCCCCCTTTTTCGCCAAGAGCCTCTCCGATCGCCTAGGCTCCTCCGCCGCTGCACACTGGCTCCAGTGGTACCAGGTGTCGCCTTTGCCCCTCAGCTGGACCGCGTGAGAGGTTCGAGTGGTCACCTCGAAAGGTCCCGTCCACCTGGGCTCGTCCCACTTTCGCTTATACACCTTCAGCCACACCCACTTCGCCTCTGGCGTGGTCACCTCCTTTCCTGTTGGATCTCCCACCTGCGTAGTGAAACTAGAGACAAGAGCTTTTAGTGCTTTAAACTGTTTCACATGTTCAGACACTTTTACTTCCTCTCTTAATTCTCTTACACCTGCTGCAGGGCCTGGAAATTGTCTTCCTGTCAGCAGCTCATATGGAGTGAACCCAGTGCGCTGATTAACGGCGCACCTTACACTCATTAAGGCTATGGGAAGAGCATCAACCCAATTCATGTTAGTCTGTGCACAGATTTTTGCCAATTTGTTTTTAAGATTTTGGTTCATTCTCTCCACCTTCCCCTGAGACTGTGGATGGTAAACTGTACCATATCTATGTTGCAACCCCAACATACATTCCACCTCAGCGAGATCTCGATTTTTAAAGTGAGTGCCATTATCTGATCTTACCTTCTCTGGGAATCCATGCCAAGGGACATAATAATTCACCAGACATTTGATCACTGTTTTGCTATCCTCTCTGCGGGTAGGCCACGCCTCTGGCCACCCAGTCAGTCCGTCCACACACACCAACAGATATCTACACCCTCGAACGGCGGTTATCATGTCAGTGTAATCAATCACAATTTCCTGGCCTGGTCTTTCTGGCAAAGGAAACTTACCCATTTCTGGTTTCACGGTGGGCTTCGGATTGTGTTGTCCACAAATCAGGCAGGCTCTCACATGTTCCCTTACCAGGTTTTTCATGTAAGGATGCCACCAATGACACAAATCCCTTTCCATCTGGGCCACTCCCACATGACCTAACCCATGAGCTTCTTTGATTTTCTCCTGGGCCACTCCTGCTGCGAGCACTGGTCGCCCGTCGGGCCCTCTCCACAATCCTTCTGATTGTACAGCCCCTCTTTCCTGCCACACCGCCTTTTCCTCGGGTGAGGCTCCTCCTTGCGCCTTTTCGATGTCCTCTCGCTTTTGGGCTGGCAGGTCTCCCCATTCCATACCCATACTTACCATTTGTTTTCCTTCCTTATAGCCTGCCACCCATTTTGCTTCCTCGTCGGCTGCTCTGTTTCCTTTCGCCACCCAAGTGTCAGAGTCGTCATGCCCTTTACACTTTATGATAGCGACCTCCAGAGGCTCTTTCAGAGCGTCCTCCAGCTGTCTCATTTCCTCCTCATGTTTGATTGGTTTGTTTGTGGCTGTTCTGAATCCAGCCCTTCTCCATTGCCCCAACTCTACATGTGCTGCTCCGAAAACATATGCTGAGTCAGTATAAATGTTAACTCTTTTTCCTTTCCCTAATCTCAGAGCTTCTATCACTGCAATAAGCTCTGCTCTCTGTGCTGACTGAGGCCCTTCTAATGTTCCTGATTTCTCCACCAGCAGCTGGTCTCCCACTCCTTTCATCACTGCATAGCCTGTTTTCAATCCTTCACTCGGATCTCTAAAACAACATCCATCTGTAAAGTAATCCTCTGCCTCACTCACCGGTTCTGCTCTCAAATCAGATCTTACTTTCTCTTCAACCTCTACTATTTGTGTACAGTCATGAGGTGTTCCCCCCCCCCCCATTTGATCTGCCATGTTAATCCCTTCATGTGTGAAGGTCAAGTTTGGAGACTCCAGAATCTTAGTCAGTCTCTGTTGTCTCAATGGGGTCATTGTAAATGCCTGTGAGTTCACATAGGCCACCACACTGTGTGTTGTGAGCACTTTCAGTGGGTGCCCTCTTACAATGTGAGCCACTTTTTGAATTATTTTTGCTACCCCTGCTGCATGTTGTGTGCACATGGGGTGTCTTTTTTCTGTGTTATCCAGGCCAATGCTGATATACATCAGTACTTGTCTCTTTCCCCCTTTTTTCTGAAACAACACACCATTTACCACTCCATTTGTTTCAGAAACATCAACAAAGAAATCAGAGTTATAATCGGGGATTGCCAAATCTGCTGCACGAGACAGGGCCTGCTTTAATGCAATGAACCGCATTTCAGCTTCAGTGGTCCAGTTGAGATTAGCTGTGAGATCTCTCATGCCGTGTTCTCTTACCAAATCCCTGAGGGGTTTGGTGTTGCCCACATAGTCAGGAATGTAGTGTCTGCTGTAACCTGTGAGCCCGAGAAATGACAACATTTCTTTAACTGTACGTGGCTGGGGGTGTGACATAATTGTTTCCCTCTGGGACGCCAACATGCCCACCGTCTGCATCGCCACCACACGACCTAGAAATGTAACTTCAGTTCTGACAAGTTGAAGTTTTTCTCTACTTACTTTAAAGCCTGTTTTAGCCAGCTGGCGAAGCACCGTCAGTGTCGCTTGAAAACAAGCATCAGCTGTCTTAGCGGCAATCAGCAAATCGTCCACATATTGGATCAGTGTGCATCCTTCAGGTAAAACACATGGAGAAAGAGCATTTTTTAGTACCTGATTGAAAATGCCAGGTGAAAGGGCAAAACCCTGCGGCAGCCGTGTGTAACGCAGCTGCTGGCCCCTGTATGTGAATGAGAAAATATCTCTTAAAGATGGATGCAGAGGGAGACAAAAGAAAGCATTTGCCAAATCTATGCATGTGAACCACCGCTGATCTGGAGATAAATTAGTCAAAGCTGTGTAGGGGTTTGGTACAGGTACTGTTTGTGTCTTAAGGACAGCGTTTATTGCCCTAAGGTCATGTGCCATGCGATACTTGCCCGTGCCTGACTTTTCAACTGGGAGGATCGGAGTGTTCCACGCAGAGGAAGACGACTCCAGCACACCCACCTGCAGCAGCCCTGAAATTGTTTCTGCAATCCCATTATCTGCCTCTGGACTGTGTCTGTATTGTGAACGCCAAATAGGGGTGTCATCCTTCAACTCAAATGTGATGGGTGAACAAAATGTTAAACCCACATCGGTTGGACCTTTAGACCACAGAGTGTCTGGGAGTTCTGTTAAGCCTTTAACAGCTTCCTCGTGATCAGATTTCTCCCTGCCATGTGTGCGCTTTAAAAATTTGTGCTCTAAGACACTCTGATCAGTAGCTGTCACAGAAATTCGATATGTTTTACAACTGGGTGAGTATGAGACATCAGTGAGTTGTGTTTGTTGCCAATCTGTGGCCCTTGTGGCTGTTCTAACCATGGGGCCTAAATCTTTTGCTTGATGACCCTCATGTACTGCCAAAGACACATGGGGAACCGCTTCATCCCCCATTCTATACCAACTCATTTTCTCTTCAGGGAGTGGAACAAACGCTGCCACTCCAGCTGTGCCAACATAAATGTCCTGAGAGTTAAGCTCCCAAGTTGTCTCATCTAAACACTCGTTAAACAATTCCTCAAAGCACTCAGTGCGTTCGCGATCATAAAACAAGGTCACGTGGTAGGGGTCACGCAAGGGAGAGTAAACAGACATGGACATTATCCAGGGACGCCAGAGTTGGTACTGTGCCAGAATTCCATCTGATGTGGTCAGTTGCGCCCAGTAAATCTGCGCTGTACGTTCACAATCCTCAGATAACAGCCACTGTCCTCTCATTCCTGATTGCAAACAGGACAGCTGTGTGCCATCTCTCAAAGTCACTGTCAATCCATCAGCTCCACACATGATAGTAGCTCCCAGCTTAATGAGCAGGTCCCTGCCCAACAGATTAACTGGAACTTGTGATGAAATCATGTATGAATGTGTTAAGGACTGGCGTCCTAACTCCGTCTTTAGAGGGACAGTCACTGGCAAAGTCATGGTTACCCCAGAGAAGCCGATAACACTGATTTTTGTGTCTGTGAGTGGGATGTCGTCAGGAGCCGTACGAATGGTGGAATACGTTGCTCCTGTGTCCACTAAAAAGGGCAGGTTACGTCCATGAACCCTCAGTGGCAACAGGGGGTCTGCCCCTCCCCCTATTTCCAGGCCTCTCTGTGGGGTGTGTCAGTATTGTCCCTGCTGCCCGTATTCCACTGAATACTGGCCTGGTGGAGCCATCTGTGAGTTGGGGGCCGACCATTGTCCACGCCCCCTTCTGGCTGAACGTGGCATGTTGTTGGTGAACGGCTGAGGTGGTTCTGGGCACTCTCGAAACCAATGTCCAGTCTGACCACAGTTGAAGCACACAGTTCCTGGCACATATAAACCTCCTCTTGGCGCACCCCTTTGCCTGCCCATGCCGCTGCCTCCTCCCCGTTGACCACCACGTGAGCCCCAATTTCCTCTACCGACCCCACGGCCACCCCAATTTGTGCCTATCTCTCT